>NW_022166542.1:0-1407 GCF_008728515.1 Papio anubis | reverse complement strand
TCTCGGCCTCCCAAAGTGCTGGGATTACAGGCTTGAGCCACCGCGCCCGGCCGAGATCTGATTTTTATAGCAATAGATGCACAAATATTCCTGTAAGATACAGGTGTGGTTAGACACTTTTCTAGAACAGGTATGCCCTGCAAACTCCACAGACACTGATTTTTTTTTGTCCTATTAACAAATAGACCACTGAGAAGGGAGAAGGTGGCATTTTAGCTTTCCCAGGTAAAAGTGGTTTTCATCCTCACACCAATTTTATGGAGTGGACGCTAACTCTCTTGCTCAAGGTCACTCAGTGAGTGGCAGAGTGGGAATAAATCTGGTTCATTTGGCATCAGAGGTCATGCCTTATCCTACCACAGAAGTGATTTTCAAAGTGACCCTCTGCCCTAGGCACATCAGATCACCTGGTGACCACTCCAGAGTGAGTAGACGAGACTTTGATAGGGGGTGCCTAATTTTTTTTTTTTTTTTTTTTTTTGAGACAGAGTCTCACTCGGTTGCCCAGGCTGGAGTGCAGTGGCACGATCTTGGCTCATTGCAACCTCCACCCCCCAGGTTCAAGTAATTGTCCTGCCTCAGCCTCCCAAGTAGCTGGGATTACAGGCACCCGCCACCACACCCAGCTAATTGTTGTATTTTTAATAGAGACAGGGTTTCACCATGTTGGCCAGACTGGTGTTAAACTCCTGACCTCAGGTGATCTGCCCACATCAGCCTCCCAAAGTTCTGAGATTACAGGTGTGAGCCACCATGCTTGGCCCTAAATTTTTTAAATGTAATATTGTGGACATGAAATACATTCACTCATGTAAAAAGTTAAATGCACAGTGAGAAGTACTGGTGCTACATATGTCCTTCCTCTGCCCATTTTCTCCCTCTTTATAAAGGTAAACACTTTTACTCTCTGAGTATCCTTTCATTTATTTAGGCAAACAATACATATAGTTAGTAACACTCTGCCTCACCCTCAAATTACGTTAAATTTTCAGAAGTAAAATTTTGTTCTATTGGGTGCACAGTTCTGAGTTTTGACAAATGGCTAGAGTCGTGTACCCATCACTACCATAGCCACCCTTTGCAGTAGAAAGCTTTCTTCCATCCGTAACCCCTGGCAGCCACAGGGATTCCCTTCCCTTCCCTTCTGCTCCCCTACCTTCCCCTCCCCTTCCCCTCCCCTTCCCCTCTCCTTCCCCTTCCCTTCCCCTTCCCCTTCCCCTTTTCCTTCCCCTCCCCTTCCCTTCCCCTTCCCCTCTCCTTCCCTTTCCCCTCCCATTCCCCTCCCTTTCCCCCTCCCCCTCCCCTCCCCCCCCCCTTCCCCTTCCCCTTCCCCTCCCCTTCCCCTCCCCTTCCCCTCCCCTTCCCCTCCCCTTTCCCTTCCCCTTCCCCTTCACCACCCCTTCCCCT
>NW_022166541.1:0-1407 GCF_008728515.1 Papio anubis | reverse complement strand
GTATTGTGGCCCAAGCCCAGCCCCGTTAAACGGAAATGAAGTAAAGGTGTGAGTGACCTTGGTGGGGCACTCTGATAGCCACAGTCCAGGAAAGAACAGCTAACATGTTTCTTCTTCATGAGAAAACCAAAACATACTTGAGACACCTTGATTCTTTAAAACACAGTCTGCCCCAGTCCTAACCTTAAGCTCCCATTGATGAAGACTGTTATAAACACAGAGGTGTTTTTCCAGGCCCTTGAAAATCACGGACATGGTACATACACAACATTTTCAAACACTCAATGGTGCCAATTTATTAAATGTGCTGTGATACCGGAAGTCTTGTGCAGGACCAGAAGCATCGCAGCCTAGTTACCTGTCCTGGTGTTCAATGCTTCGTATGTGCAAAACCTACTGTTACAATTTACTGGGCTTAATGTGATTCAGTTCATCACAGAAGAGAGCTATGACATTTACTTAATTCCACGCACAGATTCTCAGGTTCACCTTCCACGAGTGACTGCTCTGTCCACGAGACAGCGGAGGGAAGACCCAGGAAAGGCCTGGGAGATGCCCGGTGCTCACAAACTGGTATCAGTCTCCTGGTTCTGGCTTAAAGGAAAACAGACATAGAAGAAGCTAGAAGGGCTCACTACACCTAATATCACAATGTTCTCAACTTTACCTTAGCCAAAAATAAAAGCGGAAAAGCAAAGCTACTCCAGGGCCTGATTCCAGTGCTAATCTGAAACATGAAATATTTAGAAGACAAAGCTTATTGTGAGTGCAAGTAATATACACATAAAACACTGGTTTCGCAAAACCCAGTGTTTCCGATTACTTTCATAAAAAGTAAAATTCTCATGAAGATCGCATACATTACCTGATTTTCAAATGAAGGGACTGGTAAACTTCAGGGCATATGATTTCTGCCACACACGAGGGGAGCAGTGAGAGAGAAGAGCTAGGATCAAGTGTGCTGAAGCTGTCCTAGGACTGAAATTCAGTTTCTGCCAAAACAAAAACACAGGAGGCTGTCAACTTCGATAGCAAGCTCTGCTTGAGAGCGTCAAGATGTTAAAATTGCAAAGGGGCTTCTCCCTGCTATGGGCACGTGTGATCCTTGCAAAAACGCAGCTCAGCATCATCAAAAACCAGGAAAGAACACAAGCCTTCCAGACATGAAATCCAAGAGCAGAAGGGAGCAGAGTCCAAGCTTGCTCGGCAGAACTGTTCCCGGAGGAGAACAGCACAGAGGACGTCACAGGGAGGGCAGGGCAAGCAACAGCAGCTTCCATCTCGCCGCAAGCAGGGCCTGAGCCAGGGGCGCAGTCTCTTCCAACCTGACAAGGAGGCGCGAGGAGCCACAGAGAAGTCAATTCAGGGTCCTTTTCAGAAAGGGGCAACAATGAGAAAATCTGGTCT
>NW_022166540.1:0-1407 GCF_008728515.1 Papio anubis | reverse complement strand
GTATTGTGGCCCAAGCCCAGCCCCGTTAAACGGAAATGAAGTAAAGGTGTGAGTGACCTTGGTGGGGCACTCTGATAGCCACAGTCCAGGAAAGAACAGCTAACATGTTTCTTCTTCATGAGAAAACCAAAACATACTTGAGACACCTTGATTCTTTAAAACACAGTCTGCCCCAGTCCTAACCTTAAGCTCCCATTGATGAAGACTGTTATAAACACAGAGGTGTTTTTCCAGGCCCTTGAAAATCACGGACATGGTACATACACAACATTTTCAAACACTCAATGGTGCCAATTTATTAAATGTGCTGTGATACCGGAAGTCTTGTGCAGGACCAGAAGCATCGCAGCCTAGTTACCTGTCCTGGTGTTCAATGCTTCGTATGTGCAAAACCTACTGTTACAATTTACTGGGCTTAATGTGATTCAGTTCATCACAGAAGAGAGCTATGACATTTACTTAATTCCACGCACAGATTCTCAGGTTCACCTTCCACGAGTGACTGCTCTGTCCACGAGACAGCGGAGGGAAGACCCAGGAAAGGCCTGGGAGATGCCCGGTGCTCACAAACTGGTATCAGTCTCCTGGTTCTGGCTTAAAGGAAAACAGACATAGAAGAAGCTAGAAGGGCTCACTACACCTCATATCACAATGTTCTCAACTTTACCTTAGCCAAAAATAAAAGCGGAAAAGCAAAGCTACTCCAGGGCCTGATTCCAGTGCTAATCTGAAACATGAAATATTTAGAAGACAAAGCTTATTGTGAGTGCAAGTAATATACACATAAAACACTGGTTTCGCAAAACCCAGTGTTTCCGATTACTTTCATAAAAAGTAAAATTCTCATGAAGATCGCATACATTACCTGATTTTCAAATGAAGGGACTGGTAAACTTCAGGGCATATGATTTCTGCCACACACGAGGGGAGCAGTGAGAGAGAAGAGCTAGGATCAAGTGTGCTGAAGCTGTCCTAGGACTGAAATTCAGTTTCTGCCAAAACAAAAACACAGGAGGCTGTCAACTTCGATAGCAAGCTCTGCTTGAGAGCGTCAAGATGTTAAAATTGCAAAGGGGCTTCTCCCTGCTATGGGCACGTGTGATCCTTGCAAAAACGCAGCTCAGCATCATCAAAAACCAGGAAAGAACACAAGCCTTCCAGACATGAAATCCAAGAGCAGAAGGGAGCAGAGTCCAAGCTTGCTCGGCAGAACTGTTCCCGGAGGAGAACAGCACAGAGGACGTCACAGGGAGGGCAGGGCAAGCAACAGCAGCTTCCATCTCGCCGCAAGCAGGGCCTGAGCCAGGGGCGCAGTCTCTTCCAACCTGACAAGGAGGCGCGAGGAGCCACAGAGAAGTCAATTCAGGGTCCTTTTCAGAAAGGGGCAACAATGAGAAAATCTGGTCT
>NW_022166539.1:0-1407 GCF_008728515.1 Papio anubis | reverse complement strand
TTTTTTTCGAAGTTGAAAAGATAAAATGCTCATTTGTATTTGGAATTAAATTGTATTGTCTTGAGAGGTCAGTTTGGGCTGAATTTATATAAGTACTATATTGAGATTAAATCTTGTTACACAAGGATAAGATACAGGTTTCTATTCATCTAAGTCTTCTTTGTACCTTTCTGAAAGATCTATATTGGAAACTTTTATAGTTAAAAACAAAAGCGTTCCCTGCTCATTTTTAGTTGAATTGCACTGGGATCAAAGAATGCAGTCGTTATAGTTCTCTCTGCCTTTGCTTTTTGTTGGTAGATTTTATGTAGATATTTTGATGGTTGATTATTTGACCAGTGTATTCCAGGCATGTTGCAAAGGAAGGCATGTTTTTGTTCATACAATTCAAGGTTTTATTGTATGTATTCATACTTGCCCTTCTCACTTCTCTCTCTCTCCATACATACATACACACCCAAACACAATGTTATTAATAACATATTTAGAATAGTTATTGCCTGCTTTTTTGCCTATTTGGTCTATCAAGATTGTGAGAAATAAATTATAGTCCTCAATTATAAGAGTATGTTCACAAAACTCACTCATAGTTCTGAAGGTTTTTACTTTCTATATTTAAATGCTATGTAACTTGGTACATAAAATGTCATGACAGTTTGGTTCTCCTTATCCCATGCCATGCTTTTTGTCTTATATGCTACTGAATCTGAAATTAATATTTGGCCCATGCTTTCCTTCTGATTTTATATTCTGGTATGCTTTTTTTTTTTTTTTTGAGACGGAGTCTTGCTCTGTCACCCAGGCTGGAGTGCAGTGGTGTGATCCCGGTTCACTGCAACCTCTGCCTCCCCAGTTTAAGCGATTCTCCTCCTGCCTCAGCCTCCTGAGTAGCTGGGATTACAGGTGCCCACTACCCTGTCTGGCTAATTTTTGTATTTTTAGTAGAGGCAGGGTTTCACCATGTTGGCCAGGCTGGTCTCGAACTCTTGACCTCAAGTGATCCACCCGTCTTGGCCTCCCAAAGTGCTAGGATTACAGGTGTGAGCCACTGCACCCAGCCATATTCTGGTATACTTTGATTTTTTAGAACTTTGCTTCAGAACATCTCTTATGAATAGTATTCAGCTTGATTTTGTTTTACTCAATATGAAAAGATGGACTTTAATAGGGCTTGCTTTAGACTTACTGTTAAACAAAAAGTTAAAAAACTGTTGTAGTTAATAATTTCAAGCCTCCTTCTCTCATCTTTTCTGATTTTCTGCTTTTTGCCCCCTTCAGATTCTGTTGCCATTTCACCAGATTTTCATGTACTTCAAGGTTTTAGAAAGGTCATGTATTCTATTCTTAGCTTTAACTAATTTCAGCTTTTTGGACACATTCTAACCCTTATGTTTCTGGCTGCCAGAT
>NW_022166538.1:0-1408 GCF_008728515.1 Papio anubis | reverse complement strand
GGACAAGAGGCAGAAGATGAAGCCAACACAGTTGGGCTCAAACCGCCACCCTTCTCCTTCTCTCTGCATCCAGGACCCTCCCTGGGCCCCTGAGTGCGAGAACCCGGAGCTGCCCAGCCCAAGGGCGTGGCCCCTGATCAGAGGAGGGAGCCGCACGGCGGGGCCCCCAGCACGTGGATGGCAGGATCTGTGCTATCTCAGTCCCAGGGCCCCAAGCAGAGAAGGCCTGGGGCTCCCAGCTGAAGTTTTGCTGTCTCCTCTTGTCACCAAAGTCGAAAAGAACTGAGTGGGACCAACGCCGCACCTGGCGGCTCCTCGGTGGCTGCCGACGTGGCCCTCAGGCTGCAGGTGAGACCTTCTAGGGGAGCCCAGACAGCGGCGAAAATCACAGCCACGAGTGCTCCAGTTGCCCCAAAACTCAAGCATAGCCTGAGGAAGGCAGCGCCCGCTCAGATCCCCGTCCAGGCTTGTGTGGCACACTGGAGAGGCACACGGCACCAGAACATGGCACTTTAAGTGGCTTTGTGGGGTGTAGAAACACAAAGTGGGGTCTCGAGTGGCTCAGAAGTCACTCCCACCAGCCTGCGGGACCCGGACGGCCCCTTTGGACGTGGCTGGAGTCTCTCCAGGGCGGGCTCCAAAGTCCCAAGGATGAGGTGAGCGTCGGTCTTGCTCTGAGGAAGGCCCCTGACAAGTATCCTGAACATGCAGGCACACAGCTGGCTGACTCATGAAGGGACCTGCTGAGCCACGAGCCAGGGACTCGACTAACACACGAACCCTGCCCAGGCGCCCACCTGGGGCGCCCACGAGAAAACTACGGAAGCTGTGAAGACGGAGGTGTGCACGGGGCTGGGAGAATCCTGGGAGAAGCCGCACTGGGGACCGGGAGGGACGGAAGGCTGGGCCCCACAAGCAAACGACGGAGGCACTCGGTGCCCTGTAGACCCCTCTGCACCCACAGCTGCAGGCCTGGCTGGCAGCACGACCTTGTCTGCAGGGGCCCAGGAGCACGTGTGTTTGGCAGGAGCTGCCCTCCTGGAGCCGCAGTAGTGGTACCGTCATTTTAGAGGCAGATACCTGATAGCAGCTATGACAATCAACCATGCCACCCTGAATTACAGCCGTGTCCTCAGCGGGTCACTCTTTACGCTGACAATTACAAAGAGTTTGAACTCGCTGTCCCAAGAGGCAACAAGCCCTTCATTATCACGGCCGCAAGCCTCTGTGCAGCCCTCCACCCGGGCCGTTTCCCGTCGGGGCAAGATGAAGTCCCATGACGGTGACTCAGAGCCAGCCCAGTAGCTTCAGTGCAGGAAAAATCACAAAAACTCAAACATATCCTAAACATGGGCAGTTGATAGGAGCCGATTCCTCAATTCAACCTGTTCGGAGGCTTTCTGGGCTA
>NW_022166537.1:0-1408 GCF_008728515.1 Papio anubis | reverse complement strand
CCTCGTATAATGGAATTAGGACAAGCCAAAGATCTGGATGATTGAATGGTCATTTGGGGATTATTACCATCATACAGCTCAGTTTATGGCAATTTCTATACATGTGTTTAGTATTAACTGAAAGAAACTTATAGGAATTAGATGCCAGATATGAGGACCACACACATATCTTTTGAGTGCTTGTGACCTAAATTGAAAAGTGTGTTTTAAGAGTCTGGGATATGAAACCACCTTTTCTCTATTGTCAAATCCAACTCATTCTAGCTACTGACATAATTTGCACAATATAAATACAAATAATAATGAGCAAATTTATGTGAAAATATGTTTCCAGTGTACAGGTAGTTTTAACCATTCTTTTTAGAAGAAATGTGTGTGTGTAAATATCTTAATTGTTGAAATGATTAAGTCATTCACAGGTTTGTTAACAATGTTTTTCCATGTAGATAGAGTGATAATAATTTGTATTACATTTTAGAGTTGTTTGATGCAAATAAGAAAGAACCAACTCAAAATTTGATTGAGGTTAAACTCCAAGAAGATAAAAAGAAAACTAAAATCACAAAGTAAAATAGAATTAAAATATTTCAACTAAGAAAAAAAGTAAAAAGTTAAGCATCTCAGACAATGTTCGAGGTTGAAGTTGGTTAATTGCAATGGAAAAATCGCTAATTACCACAAATAGTAATTGAGAGACATAAATATTATACCGGTGTGGCTGCAGGAAGCTGGTATTAAGCAAACACATTTCGCGTTTTCAGTGTTGCAAAAATTACAATTGTAAACACTGTCCAACTCAAACAAATGTTATGTGAATTTTAAATGAGTCTCAGTAAATTATAATGTATAAAAACAGAATTTTTACTATGCATCATAATTGTTAATGTGTTTCATAGTCAAGGCTGAAATATAAATCAATTCACTCTATTATTTGGTTTGGAAGTTTAAAAGGACAATTCACATTTCCCTTGATACACTCTACCAGTGTCACTGGACTGGTGATGTGACAAGAAATGTCTTCGGTAGAACTGAATTGCAATAATATGGAGATTATAACAAAATGATATATGTACCGAAGAATACTGACTTTAAAAACCTTCTTCAGATTGCAACATTGATTTCCAGATCTGTTGGCAATGAGCTGCCTTACTTAATGCAACAGTCTTGGCAATGGAATAATCATATATATCACCCATGGATAATTAATTTTTATTCACTGAAATTCACTGAAATATGTTGAACATAAAAATTATACAAATATAATTTTGTATGCTAAGTTTCAGATTCTTTGGAATTTTATTCTAACCGTCAATCAAGACAGTATACTGTGAGAAATGTAGACCATGTAATTATAAAGTCAACATTCAGGAAGTTTATTTTTCTCTTATTTTTAATTATCTCAAAATGA
>NW_022166536.1:0-1408 GCF_008728515.1 Papio anubis | reverse complement strand
AGCAGACTCTACCGTAATAGAGAAACTGGACATAGGAACTGAAACCTTGTGCTTAAGGCAAAGCTTCAGAGGAGAATCCTACTGTAGACCCATGGGATTTAGCAACATGTCTATGTCATGTGCCGTAGCGAGTTATTTCTCTTTTGTAAACAACCTCTGAGAAGCTACTGGGCTTCTCAGCAGTGCCAGGTGGGTCACAAGGAAGAGGAGATCTGGGCAGACTTCACAGTGTCCCCTCCTCTGGTTTGCTCTGTTGGGAATCACAGGCTGCCACACAGCCTCAGGCCCAGGACCTCAGCAGGGCTGGGCAGCAGTTCTGGGGCCTGATCCAGACAGTTGATCTCAGGAGTTGCCCTGTCCCAACCATATGACCATTCAGGGGCAGGACAGTGGACAGAAGTTGCCTCTGTCTGTGTTTCCACCCAGGCCCTCATTCTCTAACTCACACAACAGCCCCAAGTCACCAGATGATTCTGGTCCTTCCAGGCCATGTCTCTGCCTGATGTAGGCTCTACAGAGACTCCTGGAGGGGGCTGGAGGGAAGGGCAGCCTGAAAGGCCCGGATCCAGGTGAACTGGACCAGATTCACTCATGGTTTTATCCACAGGCCTCCCGGGGCTGGAGCAAGAGGGTGGCAGAGGCTGGGAGGGTGTTTTTGTCTCACTTCCCCATCTGCCTGTGTCACTGTGGGATGATCACTACTACTGTCCCACACCTGACAGTAATAGTCAGCCTCATCCCCGGCCTCGACCCCGCTGATGGTCAGGGTGGCGGTGTTCCCTGATTTGGAGCCAGAGAATCGCTCAGGGATCCCTGAGGGCCGTTCACTATCAGCATAGATGACCAGCACAGGGGCCTGCGCTGGCTTCTGCTGGTACCACTGCACATATTTACTTCCAATGTTGTCTCCCCCACAGGTGATCCTGGCCGTCTGTCCTGGGGACACTGACACCGAGTGTGGCTGAGTCAGCTCATAGGAGGCCGCAGAGCCTGCAAAGGAAAAGAAAGAAAAAAAGTAGAGGTTAACTTTCAGGTAAAAGACCCTTTTTATGAAATCCTTGCCCTCCTGATGTGGACAAGTTCCAGAGAGTCTGTGAACCCTCAAGGTAACCCCTGCAATTAACCCCAGTCCCAGTGGCCCATGGACTTTCCTGTTGCGTGGAGCCTTTGAATTGAAAACCCACTACTCTCTCCTGGCAGGTGCAGCCGCTCAGGCTCTCACAAGGCCTTGAGCAGAGTGTGGGGGGAGTTCAGCCCCAACAGCCCCCACCGTGCAGCAGGGTCATGACCATCCTGCCCACCACAGGCAGGGCCCCACTGAGCTCAGAGTCAGGGCCACACTGAACCCAGAGCCCTTGGTCTGGGCAGGTTGGTGAGTCTCTGGGGGCAGCACCTGTGCAGTGAGCAA
>NW_022166535.1:0-1408 GCF_008728515.1 Papio anubis | reverse complement strand
GGACAGGAGGCAGAAGATGAAGCCAACACAGTTGGGCTCAAACCGCCACCCTTCTCCTTCTCTCTGCATCCAGGACCCTCCCTGGGCCCCTGAGTGCGAGAACCCGGAGCTGCCCAGCCCAAGGGCGTGGCCCCTGATCAGAGGAGGGAGCCGCACGGCGGGGCCCCCAGCACGTGGATGGCAGGATCTGTGCTATCTCAGTCCCAGGGCCCCAAGCAGAGAAGGCCTGGGGCTCCCAGCTGAAGTTTTGCTGTCTCCTCTTGTCACCAAAGTCGAAAAGAACTGAGTGGGACCAACGCCGCACCTGGCGGCTCCTCGGTGGCTGCCGACGTGGCCCTCAGGCTGCAGGTGAGACCTTCTAGGGGAGCCCAGACAGCGGCGAAAATCACAGCCACGAGTGCTCCAGTTGCCCCAAAACTCAAGCATAGCCTGAGGAAGGCAGCGCCCGCTCAGATCCCCGTCCAGGCTTGTGTGGCACACTGGAGAGGCACACGGCACCAGAACATGGCACTTTAAGTGGCTTTGTGGGGTGTAGAAACACAAAGTGGGGTCTCGAGTGGCTCAGAAGTCACTCCCACCAGCCTGCGGGACCCGGACGGCCCCTTTGGACGTGGCTGGAGTCTCTCCAGGGCGGGCTCCAAAGTCCCAAGGATGAGGTGAGCGTCGGTCTTGCTCTGAGGAAGGCCCCTGACAAGTATCCTGAACATGCAGGCACACAGCTGGCTGACTCATGAAGGGACCTGCTGAGCCACGAGCCAGGGACTCGACTAACACACGAACCCTGCCCAGGCGCCCACCTGGGGCGCCCACGAGAAAACTACGGAAGCTGTGAAGACGGAGGTGTGCACGGGGCTGGGAGAATCCTGGGAGAAGCCGCACTGGGGACCGGGAGGGACGGAGGGCTGGGCCCCACAAGCAAACGACGGAGGCACTCGGTGCCCTGTAGACCCCTCTGCACCCACAGCTGCAGGCCTGGCTGGCAACACGACCTTGTCTGCAGGGGCCCAGGAGCACGTGTGTTTGGCAGGAGCTGCCCTCCTGGAGCCGCAGTAGTGGTACCGTCATTTTAGAGGCAGATACCTGATAGCAGCTATGACAATCAACCATGCCACCCTGAATTACAGCCGTGTCCTCAGCGGGTCACTCTTTACGCTGACAATTACAAAGAGTTTGAACTCGCTGTCCCAAGAGGCAACAAGCCCTTCATTATCACGGCCGCAAGCCTCTGTGCAGCCCTCCACCCGCGCCGTTTCCCGTCGGGGCAAGATGAAGTCCCATGACGGTGACTCAGAGCCAGCCCAGTAGCTTCAGTGCAGAAAAAATCACAAAAACTCAAACATATCCTAAACATGGGCAGTTGATAGGAGCCGATTCCTCAATTCAACCTGTTCGGAGGCTTTCTGGGCTA
>NW_022166534.1:0-1408 GCF_008728515.1 Papio anubis | reverse complement strand
TCTCGGCCTCCCAAAGTGCTGGGATTACAGGCTTGAGCCACCGCGCCCGGCCGAGATCTGATTTTTATAGCAATAGATGCACAAATATTCCTGTAAGATACAGGTGTGGTTAGACACTTTTCTAGAACAGGTATGCCCTGCAAACTCCACAGACACTGATTTTTTTTTTGTCCTATTAACAAATAGACCACTGAGAAGGGAGAAGGTGGCATTTTAGCTTTCCCAGCTAAAAGTGGTTTTCATCCTCACACCAATTTTATGGAGTGGACGCTAACTCTCTTGCTCAAGGTCACTCAGTGAGTGGCAGAGTGGGAATAAATCTGGTTCATTTGGCATCAGAGGTCATGCCTTATCCTACCACAGAAGTGATTTTCAAAGTGACCCTCTGCCCTAGGCACATCAGATCACCTGGTGACCACTCCAGAGTGAGTAGACGAGACTTTGATAGGGGGTGCCTAATTTTTTTTTTTTTTTTTTTTTTTGAGACAGAGTCTCACTCGGTTGCCCAGGCTGGAGTGCAGTGGCACGATCTTGGCTCATTGCAACCTCCACCCCCCAGGTTCAAGTAATTGTCCTGCCTCAGCCTCCCAAGTAGCTGGGATTACAGGCACCCGCCACCACACCCAGCTAATTGTTGTATTTTTAATAGAGACAGGGTTTCACCATGTTGGCCAGACTGGTGTTAAACTCCTGACCTCAGGTGATCTGCCCACATCAGCCTCCCAAAGTTCTGAGATTACAGGTGTGAGCCACCATGCTTGGCCCTAAATTTTTTAAATGTAATATTGTGGACATGAAATACATTCACTCATGTAAAAAGTTAAATGCACAGTGAGAAGTACTGGTGCTACATATGTCCTTCCTCTGCCCATTTTCTCCCTCTTTATAAAGGTAAACACTTTTACTCTCTGAGTATCCTTTCATTTATTTAGGCAAACAATACATATAGTTAGTAACACTCTGCCTCACCCTCAAATTACGTTAAATTTTCAGAAGTAAAATTTTGTTCTATTGGGTGCACAGTTCTGAGTTTTGACAAATGGCTAGAGTCGTGTACCCATCACTACCATAGCCACCCTTTGCAGTAGAAAGCTTTCTTCCATCCGTAACCCCTGGCAGCCACAGGGATTCCCTTCCCTTCCCTTCTGCTCCCCTACCTTCCCCTCCCCTTCCCCTCCCCTTCCCCTCTCCTTCCCCTTCCCTTCCCCTTCCCCTTCCCCTTTTCCTTCCCCTCCCCTTCCCTTCCCCTTCCCCTCTCCTTCCCTTTCCCCTCCCATTCCCCTCCCTTTCCCCCTCCCCCTCCCCTCCCCCACACCTTCCCCTTCCCCTTCCCCTCCCCTTCCCCTCCCCTTCCCCTCCCCTTCCCCTCCCCTTTCCCTTCCCCTTCCCCTTCACCACCCCTTCCCCT
>NW_022166533.1:0-45111 GCF_008728515.1 Papio anubis | reverse complement strand
TTTTTCCTTTAAGATCAGGAACAAGATAAGGATGCTCTCTCTTACCACTTCTTTCAACATAGTACTGGAAGTCCAAGCCAGAGCAATTAGGCAAGATAAAAAAAAGACATCCTAATAAGAAAGGGAGAAGTAAAATTGTCTCTGTTTGCTGATGGCATAATTTTATACATAGAAACCAAAGACTCCACCAAAAAAAACTGTTGCAAATGATAAATTCAAAGTAAAGCTGCAGGATACAAAATCAATATATAAAAAGCAGTGGCATTTCTATACACTAACAACAAACTATCTGAAAAAGAAATTAAGAAAATGATCCCATTTACAATAGCAACAACAAAATATTTGTATTTATCATCTATAAACCAATAATTTGTAAAGTTCCTGACTGTCTTTCTTCCAGAACTTTGAAAAGTTTTGAAATCCATAATAGGTTTTTTTTTAAGTGTAAGTCAATGTTATTACAGAATGACAATTTTTGTTACATCTTTTGAACTGGTACATTCATGGAGTGTGGGAACTTCTCTTACTTGCAATACAGCATAACAGACATGACTATGGCCATTACTGTCACAAAGTCATGGGTTTCGACCTGGTTCTGTCACTCACTGGCTGAGATCCTGACTAAGGTTTTTAACCTCCCTGAGGCTCAGATACCCCATCGGTAAAATGGAGATAATAATACCTATTTCAGAGGAGTGTTGAAACAATTAATGTATATTTAAAGCACTTAACAATATGTAACATTATCAATCATAAAAAGATCTCAGTAAAGAGCCCATTATTGCTCCTCACTGCTTTATTTCTTACTTTTATCTAAGGATGTTATATTTTGCTTTTATTGGACCCCGACTCCATAATCCAGGAAAATATACATTCCTGGCCAAACAGGAGCTCTCCTTTGTGAGCATTCTTCACACAAGTGTTGTAGAAGGGCATTTAATTAAAAGACAATAACAGAAACATTGGCCTCTGGAAACATTAAGCATCATCCCTTATTATGAAGAGCTAAGCAAGAAGCAGGGGGGTTATCAGGCCACCCCTGAGGGATCTCTACATAATCAACCTTTGCGTATCAGGTATTTGGCAGCTCCCAATCTTGTTATACCCACTGCAACATACATGATGAATGGCATTCATGTGTAGCACCAAGGTTCAGGGCTTTGGTACAGATGTAATATGCTGCAGGTTGTGCACAACACTTTTCCCTTCTCCAACTCACTCACATCTTTGAAGGCTCACAGAAGTGCCAAAGAGACCCATGTCCTTGGATTACCTCATCATGCAGATCACTTTGAATTTGCTATAATTTCTAACAAGTAATTCATTTTAAAATTTGGTAACTGTTATTAATAATAAATTACTTGTGACACACCTCACAAAGGACATACCTTGCTTGAGTACTGCTGCTCCCAAATGAGGGCTACCAGAGTTCAGTACAAATATTGAAGCTAAGGGTTAATTATTAGTAGAAGTTGCGTGATCTCACCTATCCTAACACCTACATTCAGATAAAATTTTTTTACTTGCCCCTTCTTCTGAGAAAACCTAGATCCAGTTAGGTATTACATTTAATAATTCACGAAAAGAATTTTTTTGTTTAATTACCTATGTTTTTTCTTTAATAACCCAAAGTGTTTAAAATGACAGCATGTTTTACAAAATGTTTATTGTACTTTCTTATCTTAAATATTCTTCACGTAGTTGTTCATGGTCATTTTGAATATTATGAGTAAACTGCCACCAAGCTTTGATTAAACAGTTTTTAATAATGCATGATTTATAAAGTGTCTTGTGTTGAAATATGTTTCCATTACTTTTCTTCGTATAGTACCATGAAGACAGAAATATTATATATTCTTGCCAGCACATGTGCTCTTGTACAGTTTATATTTGTGACTACTTCTAGAGTAATTACACAGAAAGTAAATGAAATTAAAGATACTTAATATAAATGGTCGCCCTCAAAATACGCTACCCATATAAAAGTGTCTGTGGAGCTGGTGCTCATCTCAATGGGCTCCCAACAGATGGAGTGTTCTATTTGTCACATTACTTTGGAGCTTCAAAATGTGCCTGATGGGAATTCTATTACCTGCACCAGCTGTACAGGTGACCTCCTTGCCTTCCACTTGCCAGATTCAGAATATAAGAGACATTTTTAAACATGATTTTAAAATACAGCATATGCAAATATGACCATACTTGACATATTTACTACAGTGCCAAAAAAAAGTCTGTCCTGTCTGCTTTAACTCCTGGATGTACAGGATGTATGGTTTTCCATCTTCTGAAAGTTTTTCTACAAAAATGTACTAATGCCTGTCAACATGAGGAGAGATTTTTAAAGGTTTGTTTTGTTTTCAACACCTACAAATATGTTTTCTTTAACGTGATAAAACATCGTAAAGAGTTCTTATTTTCTTACCAAACAAGAAATTAAATGATTAAATGTAGAATTTGAGAGACATGTTAAACGTGTCCTCAACCCAGGAATATCTTCCTTCCCAGTGCCTGAAAGTTCTCCATTAGTGACACATTATTTGGGGTTCGGGGATCTCAATCCAGGCATTTCCAGGCATTCTTTTTATAAAATGCAACAAGCAGAGCCAGGATTGAAACCCTGTTTCATTTGCCTAAAAAACTCTTGCTCTTTTCCCCTACAACATACTCTTTCCTTTGGATGGTCATCAGTAACAATATAAATGTGAAGGAGCTTTTTTCCTAAGTGAGAAGAAATAAATTAGCATCTGCAAACCCTAAGCAAGCAGAGTTGAAGACTCAGGAAAGGGGGAAGGGCATAGATAAGGAAACTGAGAAAAGACATAAGAATAATGTCTACTTCAATTTTGCCTAGATTTGGCCATGACTAGAATCTGACTTCTATTAATTCTGTCTACAATGTAACATAGTAGTAACCCATCTTAAAGATCTCCTGTCACTGCAGAAACTCCACCCAATGGTCCCTATTCATATAACATGTATTACAATATGTCAGACTGGACTGAATTACAGATGGAGCATCCAGCTATTTTTATTTGCTACCTTATTGAGCAGGCTGTAAAATAAACTTTGAAATGCATTATAATTGCAGTGAACACTCCTAGCATAGGTTGTGGCATCTATATACCATTTTCCACTAAAAAGAAAAGGGCTCCTTAAATAAATGACTTATTCTGAATCTAAAGAGGAAAATGCAGCAAGATGGGTCTGGGACATCCTTTTGAGAGGAAGCTTTCAATCACCCATGAGTTCATGTCAAAGGGAAATGAACCAACTTGAGGGGACTTGTATTAACCTTAAAGAAAATCAAAAAGAAAAATAACTGCAGTGGATTGAAACACGTCAGTGCTATAAAATATTAAAATACATATAAACACTATAAAGAAAAGAAAAGGAGAAACTTACTGATTAAAAGAAATTTAAGAGACGTAATAAACAAATGTGATTTTGGTCCTTCTTTAGATCCTGTTTGAAATGAACCAACTGAAAAGACATAGGGACAATTTGAACATGGACTGGGTATCAGACAATACTAAGAAATTATTATTCATTTTTCTAGGTGTGATAATGGCATAATGGTTAAGTTTTAAAAAAAAGAAATTATGAGAGATGCAAGTGAAAGCATTTACTGACATGTGGGTCAAGATGGCTTGACTAGACAGAGCCACTAAGAACTTCTCCCAGTGAGACCAGACCAGCAAGAATATCACACTTTGAACTGATCTTCAGAAGGTAGGCATTGAGAGTGAACAGAGGGAGGATGCAAACCCTGGGCTAAAGCATGAGGAAGCCGGGAACCTTGCAAAGGGTTGCCAAGCACCAGGATTCATTCCTGGCCCTGAGTGGCTCCTGGGGAAAGGGTGAGTAAAATAGGTGTGGAGTGGCCCAGTCTAGCCACAAACTTGCAGAAGCCTAGCTGCAGGAGACCCTATGACCTCCATGGACATTTGAGCTGGCAGGAAGAGCTTCCTGGAGAGTTGGCAGGAACAGAACTCGAGCCTGCATGGAGCCCAGAGAGTTTGGCATGGGAATGGTTGCAGTGGAGCACAGCCAGGGACACGTATCCCCAAGGCTCACCAGGCTTTTCTACGTGGATTTGACCTACAGTACAGAGCTATCTTGCCCATGAGATGGGGCCAGTCTGATCTAAGCACCCCTCTATCTGCTGGCTTCTGCCAGGGGCCCTGCCTGGCTGCACCCACTTGTAGTGCAGCCTCAAGATGCCCAACCAAGGTGCTTCCCAGTGGTCACTGCTATAACTCTTTTGCAGGCAGATCTTGTCTAACCATTAGAGAGCTTCTGCAGATGGGCTCCCACCAGCACACACATATCCACAGCCACCCCCACCACCACCACTTTGCCAACATGCACTCACTCTCAGCCTCCCCCCACTGCTTTGATGGTACACATGTGCACACGCGAACCCCATCGTCCTACTGCTACTGACATGTACATGGGGACCCCACCACACCACTGCCACTAGTGCACAGGTGCAGACCCTACCACACAACCACCCTGCTGCTGCTGGCATGTGTATGTAAGCGCAGGCTCTGCTGTCACTGCCCTGACAAAGTACTTTTGCCAGCACCTTTCCCAATCAGAGTGTTGTTACCAGAAAACCAGGAATATCTCAGCCCCTGCAGTGCTGTAGGTGATTAACCTCAAGGGGACAGAGAACAAAGCCATGGACCTAGTCCCCAGACCCCCAGGGTCACAGTACATAGTACAAGAATGCTGAGCTGAGCCTTGGCCCCCTGAAATCATCCAGAAAACAAAGCCAGTCAGCTAAACCCAATTTATATTACCATCAAACCCTCAAGTGCCTCAAAGAATATGAAAGCAAAAAGCTCCATCCAAAAAAAACAGCAACTTTAAAGATTAATGAAACATCAGCCCAAACATATAGTTTTTTTAAAAAGGCACAAAACTCTGAAACTCTAAAAGCTAGAAAACTAGAGTGTCTTCTTACCTCCAAATGACTTCACTAGCTCCCCAATAATGGTTCTTAACCAGACTCAAATGGCTGAAATGACAGACATAAAATTCAGAATCTGGACAGCAATTAAGACCACTGAGATTCAGGAGAAAGATGAAACCCAATCCAAGGAATCTAAGGAATCCAGTAAAATGATTCAAGAGCTGAAAGATTGAACAGCCATTTTAAGAAAGAACCAAACTGATCTGATAGAGCTGAAAAACTTATTACAATAATTTTATAATATAATCAGAAGTAGTAACAGCAGAATACACCAAGCTGAGGAAAGAATCTCAGAGTTCAAAGACAAGTTCTTCAAATAAATTCAGTCAGACAAAAATAATGAACAAAGAAGTTTTAAAAATGAACAAAACCTCTGTGAAATGCGGAATTAGATAAACAGACCAAACCTACAACTCACTGGCATCCCAAAAAGAGAGAAAGAGTGAACAAGCAACTTGGAAAACATATTTGAGAATACTGCCCATGAAAATGTCACCACCCTTGCTACAGAAGTCAACATTCAAACTCAGGAAATTTTGAAAACCCCTATGAGATACTATATAAGATTACCATCTCCAGGAGACATAGTCATCAATTCTCCAGGGTCGATGCAAAAGAAAAAATAGTAAAGCCAGCCAGAGGGAAGAGGCTTTCACCTACAAAGGGAACTCCATCAGGGTAATAGCAGACCGTTCAGCAGAACCCTACAAACCAGAAGAGACTGAGGGCCTATTTTAGCAGTCTAAGAGAAAAAAAAAATTCCAACCAAGAATTTTATATCCAATCAAACTAAGCTTCATAAGTAAAGGAGAAATAAAATCCTTTACAGACAAGCAAATGCTAAGAGAATTCATTACCACCAAACCTGTCTTACAAGAGATCCTTAAGGTCATGTCAAACATCGACAGGAAAGACCATTACCAGCCACCATAAAAATATGCTTAAGTACATAACCACACGATGACAGGATAAAATCCACACATATCAATATTAACCTTGAACATAAATGGGCTAATCACCCCACTTAAAATGCACAGAGTGATATGTTGGATAAAGAATTAGGACCCAAATGTATGTTGTCAAGAGACTCATCTCACACGCAATGACACCCATAGGCTCAAAGTAAATGGGTGGAGTAAAATTTCTCAAGCAAATGGAAATACAAAATAACAGGAGTTGCTATTCTTATTTCAGACAAAACAGATTTTAATGACAATCAAAAGGAACAAAGAAGGGCATTACATAATGGTAAAGAGTTCAATTCAACAAGAAGACTTAACTGTCCTAAATATATATGCAGCCAATACTGGAGCACCCAGATTCATAAAACAAGTTCTTAGAAGAGATTTGAAGACACTTAGATAACCACACAATAATAGCAGGAGACTTCAACAACCCACTGGCAGTATTAGGTGGATCATCGAGGCAGAAAGCTAACAAAGATATTTGGTACCTAAACTTGACACTTGACCAAATGAACCTAACAGATTATGGAACACTCAACCCAACAGTAAAAGAATATACATTCTTTTCATCTAAACATGGTACATATTCTAAAACTGACCACATGCCCAGCCATAAAGCAATTCTCAACAACTTTTTGAAAACCAAAATCACACCAACCACACTCTTGGAGCAGAGCACAGTAAAAATAGAATCAATACCAGGAAGATTTCTCAAAATCATACAATTACATGGAAATTAAACAATCTGGTTCTGAATGACTTTTGGATAAAGAATGAAATTCAGGCAAAAATCATGAAATTCTTTGAAATTAATATAAACAAGGATACAGCATACCAGAATCCCTGGAACACTTAAAGCAGTGTTAAGAGGAAAGTTTGTGGTGCTAAATGCCCACATCAAAAAGTTAGAAAGATCTCAAATTTACAACCTAACATCACAACTAGAGGAACTTTAAAAATAAGCAACTGGCAAACCAACCCCAAAACTAGCAGAAGTCAGGAAATAACCGAAATCAGACCTGAACTGAACAAAACAGAGATGTGAAAAACCATACAAAAGATCAACAAAACCAAAAGTGGTTCTTCTAAAGAATAAATAAGATAGATAGACTGCTAGCTAAACTAATAAAAAAAGGAATATCCAAATAAACAGAATCAGAAATGACAAAGAGTACATTACTACCAAGCCCACAGAAATACAAGAAACCCTCAGAGACTATTACAAACACCTCTATGCACACAAACTAGGAAACCTAGAAGTGGATAAATTCCTGGAAACATACAACCTCCCAAGATTGAACCAGGAATAAATTAATACCCTGAACATACCAATAATTAGTTTCAAAACTGAATCAGTAATAAAAAGCCTACCAATCAGTAAAAGCCCTGGACAAGACAGATTCACAACCAAACTCTACCAGGCATATAAAGAAGAACTGTATCAATCCTACTAAAACTGTTCCAAAAAAAAAAATTAGGAGGAGGGACTCCTCCGTAACTCATTCTATGAGGCCAGAATCATTCTGATACTGAAACCTGGCAGAGACAAAAAAATTTTAAAACACTTTAGGCCAACAACCCGATGAATATAGATGCAAAAATCATCAACAAAATACCACCAAACCAAATCCAAGTAGGCTTTATCCCTGGGATGCAAGGTTGGTTCAACATATGCAAATCAATAATTGTAATTCATCATCTAAATAGAACTAAAAACATAAACCACACAATCATCTCAATAGATACAGGAAAGGCCTTCAATAAAATTCAACATCCCTTCAAGATAAAAACTGTCAACAAATTAGACATCAAAGGAACATACCTCAAAATAATAAAGACCATCTATGACAAACCCACAGTCAACATCATACTGAACAGGCAAAAGCTAGAAGCATTCCCCTTGAGACGTGGAACAGATAAGGATGCCCACTCCCACCATTCTTATTCAACACAGTTCTGAAAGTCCTATCCAGAGCAATCAGGCAAGAGAAAGAAATAAAAGGCATCTAAATAGGAAGACAGGAAGTCAAACTATCTCTCTTCACAGATGATATGTATCTATACCTAGAAAACTCCACAGTCTCTGCCCAAAGGCTCCTAAATCTGATAAACAACTTCATCAAAGTTTCAGGATAAAAGATCAATGTACAAAAATCAGTAGCATTTCTATACACCAACAATTTCTAAGCTGAGAGTCAAACAAGAATGTAATCCAATTCACAATAGCCACAAAAAAAAAATAAAATACCTAGGAACACAGATAATGAGAGAAGCGACAGATCTCTACAATGAGAATTACAAAACACTACTGGAAGAAATTGGAGATGCCACAAACAAATGGGAAAACATTTCATGCTCATGTATAGGAAGAATATATAACCATATTGCTCAAAACAATTTAAAGATTCAATGCTATTCCTATCAAACTACCAATGGACATTTTTCACAGAGTCAGAAAAAAGCTATTCTAAAATGTATATAGAACCAAAAAAGAGCCTGAATAGCCAAAGCAAAGCTAAGTAAAAAGAATAAAGTCAAAGGTATTATACTACCCAATTTCAAACTATACTACAAGGCTATAGTAATCAAAACAGCATGGTATTGGTACAAAAACAGACACATGGAACAATGGAACAGGTTAGAGAACCCAGAAATAAAGCCACACACCTACAACCATCTGATCATTGACTTTCAACCATCTGATAATTGACAAAGTCAACAAGAACAAGCAATGGGGAAAACATTCCCTACTCAATAAATGGTGCTAAGACAACTGGCTAGCCATATGCAGAAGATTGAAACTAGCTCCCTTCCTTTCACCATATAAAAAAAAATCGACTCAAGGTGGAGTAAAGACTTTAATGTAAAGCCTATAAGTTATAAAAATCCTAGAAGAAATCCTAGGAAATATCACTGTGGACATAGGCCCCAGCAAAGGTTCCATAACAAAGACACCAAAAGCAATTGCAACTAAAATAAAATTGACAAGTGAGTCCTAATAAACCTTCTGCACAGCAAAAGAAATTATCAACAGAGTAAACAGACAACCTATAGAATGGAAGAAAATATTTGCAAACTTTGCATCTGACAAAGTTTTAATATCCAGAATCTATAAGGAGCAATTCAACAAACAAAAAACAACCCCATTAAAAAGTGGACAAAGGACATGAACAGAAACATCTCAAAAGAAGACATACAAGCAGCCAACAAACTTTTTTTTTTTATTATACTTTAAGTTCTAGGGTACATGTGCACAACGTGCAGGTTTGTTACATATGTATACATGTGCCATGATGGTGTGCTGCATCCATTAACTCGTCATTTACATTAGGTGTTTCTCCTAGTGCTATTCCTCCCCCTTCCCCCACCCCACAACAGGTCCCAGTGTGTGATGTTCCCCAACCTGCATCCAAGTGTTCTCATTGTTCAATTCCCACCTATGAGTGAGAACATACGGTGTTTGATTTTCTGTCCTTGCGATAGTTTGCTCAGAATGATGGTTTCCAGCTTCATCCATGTCCCTACAAAGGACATGAACTCATCCTTTTTTATGGCTGCACAGTATTCCATGGTGTATATGTGCCACATTTTCTTAATCCAGTCTATCATTGATGGACATTTGGGCAGCCAACAAACATTTTGGAAAATGTTGCATATCACTAAACATTAGAGAAATGCAAATCAAAACAACAATGAGATACCATCTCACACCAGTCAAAATGGCTATTATTAAAGAGTCAAAAAATAACAGATGCTGGCAAAGTTGCAGAGAAAAGGAAATGCTTATACACTGCTGATAGGAATGCAAATTAGTTCAACCACTGTGGAAAGCAGTTTGGAGATTTCTCAAAGAACTTAAAATAGAACTACCATTTAACCTAGCAATCCCATTATTAGGTATATACCCAATGGAATTTAAATCTTACTACATAATGACACATACATGCTGATATGGTTTGGCTCTGTGTCCCCACCCAAATCTCATGTCAAATTGTAACCCTCACATGTCAGGGAAAGGACTTGATGGGAGGTGATTGGGTCATGGGGGTGGATTTCCCCCATGCTGGTCTCATGATATTGACTGAGTTCTCACAAGATCTGATGGTTTAAAAGTGTGGCACTTCTCCCCTCACTCTGTCTCTCCTCCCACCATGTAAGATGTGCCTTGCTTTCCCTTCACCTTCTGCCATGATTGTAAGTTTCCTGAGGCCTCCCCAGCTATGTGGAACTGTAAGTCAATTAGAACTCTTTCCTTTATAAGTTACCCAGTTTCAGGTAATTCTTTTTATACAGTGTGAAAATTGACTAATATAGAAAACTGGTACCAGCAGAGTGAACCACTGCTATAAAGATACCTGAAAAGTGGAAATTACTTTGGAATGGGATAATGGACAGAGGTTTGAACAGTTTGGAGGGCTCAGAAGAAGATAGGAAGATGTGGGAAAGTTTGGAACTTTCTAGAGACTTGTTCAATGGTTTTGACAAAAATGCTCATAGGGATATGGACAATAAAGTCCAAGCTGAGGTGGTCTCATCTAGAGATGAGGAACTTATTGGAAATTGGAGTAAAAGTCACTCTTGCTATGCTTTAGCAAAGAGGCTGACAGCATTTTGCCCCTGCTCTAGAGATCTGTGGAGCTTTGAACTTGAGACAGATGATTTAAGGTATCTGACAGAATAAATTCCTAAGCAACAAAGCACTCAAGATGTAGCATGGCTGTTTTTAAAAGTGCACATTCATATACATGAAGAAAGAGATGGTCTGAAATTAGAACTTATATTTAAGAGAGAAGCAGAGCATAAAAGTTTGGAAAATTTGTAGCCTGACCCTGTAGCAGAAAAGAAAACCCATTTTCAGGGAAGAAATTCAAGACAGCTGCATAAATTTGCATGTGTAACAAAGAGTCAAATGTTAATAGCTAAGTCAATGAGAAAAATGTGTCCAGGGAATTTCAAAGATCATTGTGGCAGCCCCTCCTATCACAGGCTTGGAGGCCTAGCAGGGAAAAATGGGTTCATGGGCCAGACCCAGAGCCCTGCTGCTCTCTGCAGCCTTGAGACATGGTACCCTGTGTCCCAGCTGCTCCAGCTCCAGCCATGGTTAAAAGGTGCCAAGGTACAGCCCAGGCCACTGCTTCAGAGGGTGTAAGCCCCAAGCCTTTGCAGCTTCCATGTGGTGTTGGGCCTGTGGGTATGCAGAAATCAAGAGTTTGGGAACCTCCACCTGGATTTCAGAGCATATATGGAAATGGCTGGATGTCTAGGCAGAAGTCTGCTGCAGGGGCAGAGCCCTCATGGAGAAACTTTATAGGATAGTGCAGAGGGGAAATGTGGGGTTGGAGCCCCCACACAGACAGCCCATTGGGGAACTGTCTAGTGGTGCTGTGAGAGGAAGGTCACTGTCCTTCAGACCTCAAAATGGTAGAACCACAGACAGCTTGCACCATGTACCTAGATAAGCTGCAGGCACTCAACACCAGCCTGTGAAATCAGCTAAGGGGCTGTACCCTGCAGAGCCACATGGGAGGAGCTGCCCAAGGCCTTGGGAGCTCACCCATTGCATCAGTGTGCCCTGGACATGGGACGTGGAGTCAAAAGAGATTATTTTGAAGCTTTAAGATTTAATGACTGCCCAACTATATGACAAACTTGCATTGAGGGCTGTAGCCCCTTTGTTTGGGCCAATTTCTCGCATTTGGAATGGGAGCACTTACCCAATGCCTGTACCCCCATTGTGTCTTGAAAGTAACTAACTTCTTTTTTATTTTACAGGCTCATAGGTAGAAGGGGCTTACCTTGTCTCAGATGAAACTTTGGACTGTGGACTTCTGAGTTAATGCTGAAATGAGTAAAGACTGGGAAACTGAAAGAAGAAAAAAATCTGGAAAGCAGGCAGGACTAAGTTGTAGCTGCCACTCAAACAGACAGAACAATATGTGGAAACTCACATTGTAAAATTTTGCTACAAGAACTGCTGCAGAAACATACCGGGAAAATCAAAAAATTCACAGACCCTTTGAAAGAAGCAGCTTGCTGCTGCAAACTCCATGAGACAACCAAAAAACTGCAAGTACCCAAAGTGTGAGAGGGGAAAGTCTACCTCTGAACACACATCCTGAGGAACCTGAAAACCCAGATCACAGGAGAAGGATTGAACCTTAACTAGAGCTGAAATTAATTTAGAGAGCCAAGCAAAATATAAAATAAAAGCAGCAGTAGGAAGAGTTCTGTAAGCACTCCTGGTCTCCAGGGAAGCCATTTATAACTTTATCTCACAGGGGTCCTAAAGAGAGCAGCCAGTAAAATAGGGAAAAAGCCACAGGGAAAGGGAGACTTTAAGCTGAACTTTGTAATAATTTTGACAAAGCATGAATTTTCCTGGGCAGAAGCCAGGTGTCAAACAGGAAGTACAGATATGAGCACAGAAGCCATGGCAGAGAGGGAGTGGCAGGCACTGAAAGCCCTGCTTGCTTTCTCAGCGGGGAGGCTTGTAGCCTGGGTCAAGATCTCAGCCCCATGCACTGGTGGCCTGGATATAAATTCAGCTCTGTTGGCTGTTGCGAGAGCACAGCGGGAATGAGATTAGCTTTGCTGGCTGCATGAGAGCTGGGTAAGGCCTGTCACTGCTGGCTTCCCCTACTTTCCTGGGGACCTATATGAAGCTGCAGGGGCAGCCATAATCCCCCTTGGAACATAACTCCATTGGCCTGAGAACCACCCCCATTCCCAACAATGGCCACAGCAAGCCCCACCCAAGGAGACTCTGAGTTCAGATCCACCTAACCCTACCCCTACCTGATGGTCTTTCTCTACCCACCCTGGTAGCTGACAACAAAATGACAACAAAAGACATAAACTCAAGGGAACTCTAAGACCTTGCCCATCACCTGAGAAACTCAAATACTTATCCAGGCAACCTTAGGGCAAGCTTGAATCCCTACTATACTACCACAGCTCATGCTCTTTTGAGGGCACCACCTCCTGGCTGGAAGCCAACCAAATCAAGTCATTAGGAAACCAACTCAACACTAAGGAAAGAGAAGGCCAACGAACTCCAAGGAAAGAGAAAACAACAGCTAGTTCAACCACCTGGATAACCAGAAGTCTTTAGTCTGTCCACTTGACAACTTCACTGCTAGCATAACCAGCATTTAAGAAAACCAGTGCACTAAACAAAACTATAAGCAAGGATTCTCAGACAGTCCACTTCACTCCCCTGCTACCTCTACCAGAGCATATGTTGGTATCCATACCTGAGAGACCTGAAGATGGATCACATTACAGGACTCCTTGCAGATACTCCCCAGTACCAGCCTAGAGCCTGGTAGCTCTGCTGGGTGGCTAGACCCAGAAGAGCAATAACAATTACTTTAGCCCGGCTCTTAGAAAGCCCCAAAACTAGGGAAGTAGGGAGAGCACCACATCAAGGGATCACCCCATGGGACAAAAGAATCTGAAGAGCAACCCTTGAGTTCCAGATCTTTCCTCTGACATAGTCTACCCAAATGAAAAGGAACAGAAAAACAATTCTGATAATATGACATAACAAAGTTCTATAACACCCCCAAAAGTTCACACTAGCTCAACAGTAATGGATCCAAACCAAGAAGAAATCTCTGAATTGCCAAAAAAAAAAAATTCAGAAGGTCAATTATTAAGCTACTCAAGGAGGCACCAGAAAAAGGTGAAAAACAACCTAAAGAAATTTTTTAAAATGCAGGATATAAATGAAAAAATCTCCAGAGAACTAGATATCATAAATTTAAAAATCACAACTTCTAGAAATGAAAAACTCAGAGAAATGCAAAATACACTGGAAAGTTTCAACAATAGAATTGAACAAGCAGAATAAAGAACTTCAGAGCTCGAAGACAAGGCTTTTGAATTAACTCAATTTGACAAAGACAAAGAAAAAAGAATCAAAAATAGGATTATGTTGAATTACCAAACCTAAGAATAATTTGAGGGTTCCTTTAAAGGAGAAAGGTTATGTTTATATGAAACAATGCTCTTTTTACTCGAATGTCTGTAGTATTATGCTTCTGTGTTTTAATATTGAATGTTTATTACTCAATATCTAAACTGTGAGGGGCAGGGTGATGTAGTGGAAAAAAACCTTCAAATTGACCTGGGTTCTAATTGATTCTGACAGTTACTAGCTGTGTAAATGATAAGCCACGAACTTTCTCTGCGTCTATGTCTTTATCTGGAAAAGGGGAAGAATACTCACTTCACTGGTTTGTTAAAATAATAAATTTGAAAAGACATTCAAAGTACCTGAAAAAACATCTGGCACAAAATAAGCAGTTACTTAAAACAAGTTTTCATTAAAGTTGTGATTCCATTTAAAAAAAAAAAAAAAAAAGACTGGGGGACTGTTGAGACTGAATAATTGTATTTTGAAATATGAGAAGGACATGAGATTTGGGAGGCTCCAGTGGAGGAATGATATGGTTTGGCTCTGTGTTCCCACCCGAATCTCATGTTGAATTGTAATCCTCTCATGTCAGGGAGGGGCCTGGTGGGAGGTGATTGGATCATGGGAGTGTTTTTCCCCCATGCTGTTCTCATGATAGTGAGTTCTCATGAGATCTGATGGTTTAAAATTGTGGCACTTCCCCCACTTGCTCTCTGTCTCCCCTGCCACTATGTAAGATGTGCCTTGCTTCCCCTTCACCTCCTGCCATGATTGTAGATTTCCTGAGGCCTCCCCAGCCATGCATAACTGTGAGTCAATTAGAATTCTTTTATTTATAAATTACCCAGTCTGGTAGTACTTTATAGCAGTGTAAAAATGGACTAATATACATGCATATGTTCATCACATCACCATTCACAATAGTGAATAGTCACGAAGACATGGAATCAACCCAGGTGCTCATCAATTGTGTATTGAATAAAAAAATGTGGTATATATACACCAAGAAATACTATTATATATAGCCATAAAAAATAAAGAAATCATATCCTTTGCAGCAATATGGATGTAGCTGGAGGCCATTATCCTAAGCAAATTACTATAACACATAAACAGAAATCCAAATACCACATGTTCTCACTGATAAATGGGAACACATGGAGTACACATGGACACAAAGAAGGGAATAATAGATACCAGGGCCTATTTGACAGTGGAGGGTGGGAGGAGGGTGAGGATTGAAAAACTACCTATTGGATACTATGCACACTACCTGGGTGATGAAATAATGCATACACCAAATCCCAGTGATACACATTTGCAATGTTACATTTACACTTGTACATGTAACAAATCTCCATATGTACCCCCAATCCGAAAATTAAAGTTGGAAGGGGAAAAAAAGAAAATATTTACAAGTGAAATACCTTGATTTTAGGAATTTGTTTTAAATATTGTAGCAAAAAAAAACAGTGGAGTAAAAGGAGTAGATAAGACAAAATTAGCCAACTCTAAATGTGATCAATCTCAGTGACGGTGCATTACTTTTTTATTTAAAATTTCTATATATAAATGTTTTATTTTATTTAAATGATCTTTAAAAATGGATGACTTAAAATTTATTAAATTCTATATAAATTTTAAAAATTTTTAATCATAAAATATTTTTTAGCCATTACACTATAGCTGTGTCTACATGGCACCAAAATAATGGATTGAAATGAGAAAGATTTTGTGGTAGCCGGCCTCAAAGATGACTACTATTAATCCTTGCCTTCTGGTACTTATGCATTTGTATAGTCCCCTTCCATATCATTTCAGGCTTGCCCTGGGTGACCAAAAGAAACCAGTAGAAGTGATGGTGTGTGACTGCCAATGCTAGATGAGCGAAGACATTTCTGCTTCTGTTTTTTTCTCTCTTGGATTACTCACTGTAGAGGAAGCCAGCAGCCATGCCATGATAATATTCAAGTAGGTCTATGGAGAGGTTTGAGTGGCATGGAACTAAGGCTTCCTGAAAATAGCCAGCACCAGCTTGCCAGCTGTATGAATGAGTCATCTTGGAAACAGATCTTTCAGTCTCAGTCAAGCCTTGATGACTACAACACTGGCCAACATCTTGACTACACCCTCATGAGACACTCCAAACCATAATAGCCTAGCTAAGCTGCCCTGTGCTATAATTTTGGTTCAGAAAGAGAAGCAGAACCAGTTGGCAATATATGAATTTACTATAAGAAATTTGCTTATGAAATGGGGGGTGAGGGCTGGCTTGGCAGGTCTGAAGTCCATAGAGCAGCCTTCGGAAAGAGAAGCTCACCAGCAAGCTGGCTTGGAACCCCAGCTGTTGTTCACAGGCCATCAATGAGGGAAGATCGCAAACAAGCAAGTTGGAACTCCATGGACACAGGCCAAAGCTGTTATCCACAAATGGAAATCTCCTCTCTCTCCCTTTCTCCCCTCTCCCTCAACTTCAAAAAAGTCCTAAGCCCTCTTTTAAGCCCTTCCAATTGTTTAAGTCGGCCCACCCAATTTAAAGTCAACTGATTAGGGACTGTAATCAGTTGTGAGTGAGTAATCCAAGAGAGCAAAAAAACAGAAGCAGAAATGTCTTTGCTCATCTAGCATTGGCAGTCACACACCATCACTTCCACTGGTTTCTTTTGGTCACTCAGAGCAAGCCTGAAATGATATGGAAGAGGACTATACAAATGCATAAAGTCAACTGATTAGGGACTGTAATTTTTCAATTACATCTGCAAAATCCCTTCACAGCAGCACCTAGATTTGTGTTTGAATGACTGGGAGAAGGGGTGTGTGTGTGTGTGTGTGTGTGTGTGTGTGTGTGTGTGTGTGTATGCTACAATATGGCTGCTGCATCTTTTCTATCCTCCCCCTCTCATGAGACAGTATCTCTAGTTGCCCACTCTATCTGGAAACACACTAGAAAGTGAATTCTGAGGAATATTGTTCAACCTCACCAAGTTGACACATCCCAAAGCCACCATGCACTCTCAAATTCCTGACCAACAGAAACTACAAAGAATAAATTTTGATCCCTGTTTTAAACCTCTGGGTCTTTTAGATAATTTGTTAGGCAGCAGTATGTAACTGATACAGGTTTGATTGAACAGGTTATCTGGAATCAAGTGTAACTACTAACTAGAAGGGTAATTACTAAGGAAAAGCTGTTGCCTGAAGTCACCTGGGTTTTATTAGGTTTGTACTTAATGAATTCAAATAGTGTGTGTGGATATAACATTTGTGTGTAAGTTTGGTTTTGTAGATGGGGGCTTATTTGTGCGTGTGGATAGGTTTAGGTATGGTCTTCAACAGAATCAGGCTAGCAGAATAACAAAGTGCAAGAAGCATGTCAGGTAGAACATTTTGATTTTTCTCTGAAATACCTGATGGATCTTAATATTTTTTGGAGAATAAAGTAAAAAATACTTGGAAGACTAAATTAGTCCAAACCCGACTTCAAGATGCCTCACCCTAAAATGATCCTACAACATGAGGTGTGACGTAAAGGAGCACAGACCGTACAGTCAGACATGTCTGGGCCCTGGTTCCAACTCCATCTCTCACCAATGATGTTCACTTGACCACTTTACATAACCTTCCTGAGCCACAGATTCTGCACTGGTAAAATAATAATATTTTATTATTATTATTATACTCCAGGAGTCTAGGCTTTCCTTCTAGTTGTCAGAGTCTTTGGAGGTTTTAAAAAAAACAAAAATGTTTGGTCAAGAAGTATCTTAGATTTTATTAAATGAATAGGGCCCAGGCTTGCGAGTCAGGCTATGTTCCAGACACACCTGACTCAGAGATTACATCATCCAGAATGTTACAATATTTTCCTAGTCTTCTGTGAGAAAATACCTGGTCCAACAACCCATATAACAAATGGGAAGAAGAGGTTTCTGGGACTGTCTTGTCCAGAGACTTTATCTCCTTTGATAGTCCGTGATTTAAAATTTGATTTAGGTCTTCCATTGTTCTTTGAGGAAAGCAGTTACTGGAACTTCATTGTCCATATTAGTGAAGCTGGTTCCTATCAGGAAAATGAAGGAAGAGGGAAGAGAAGGTGTTTGTTAGGAAATGAGAAGGAATTGCTAAAGAAATTCCTTGGAGCATTGGGAAGATAAAATGAATAGCTATTGTGCAAATACTTGGACATTCACAGCCATGCAAAGCTTTGATATCCTTAGGTGAAAATGGGAAAGAGAAAAAACAAAATGTCCCATCTGCCACATTCACTTTCAATTTAAGTTTCATATTAAAATATGAAAAGTCTCATATTGAAATTGCTGCTTAATGTGTCTTAACATCAACTTCAGATGGTTATATAAGGATTAATACAATAACTTATAAAGCACCAAAAATAAAACAGATGCTCAATAAATGCTCAGTCCCTTCCCTTTTCCTTAGTATAGCAAAGTCAGTTTCTTATGCAAGTTTTCATCTCTTCCAGCCTTCTCCTATATGTTCCATCCCCCATCCCACCCCCACATCCCTTACCTTGGCATTTCTAAGACAGCTGCACAAGGAAATTCTGTGGGGAGAGAGAATGTCAAGGGGCATGTCACTTCCCCACAAAGCAACTCACTCTCCTTCCCATTTTGTTATATGAGTTGTTTGGCCAGGTATTTTCTCACAGAAAACTAGGAAAATACTGTAATGTTCTAGATAATGAAATCTCTGAGTCAGATGTGACTGGAACATGGCCTAACTCCCAAGGTTGGACCCCATTTATTTAATAGAAGCTAAGATTCTTCTTGATTCTGAAGCAGTTTTCTCACAGGTCTAAACAGCCCTGCCTCCAGGGTTTAATCATTGGATTCACTTCAATTCTGCTTAAATGTACTCTTCCACACACTCCGCTCCTCTCAGCCCTGACTGTTCAGCAATGCGTTCCCCCAGTGAATGGGCACATCCAGGTTGACGGGGATTTACACTTCACCTTTTACCTCACAATGCCACTTTAGGAATGGAGAAGCCATTAACCACTGGTTCAAATCATACGGTTCAAACCCAAAATGACTTTGACACTTGCTCTTTTCAGAGACCTACCTTTACAAGCACAATTTAAATTAAGCAGGATCTCAGAGACAATCTCTTATCCTGTTTTTTTTTTAATAGGGTTTTTCTTTTTTTCCTGGTGAGGGAAAGGTTTGGAAAAAACATATATATGTATGTATACACATATATACATATACGTGTATGTATATACGTGTATATATGTATATACATACACGTATATGTATATATGTATATATATTTATGTGTGTAAAAATATATATACACACACTATATATTTTTGTTTGTTTGGCCTAGGAGAGAAAGGGATGGAGCCGGAATGTACGTATTTCACTTTTTTAAAAAAAGCATTTAAACCCAGTGCTCAGTACACAAAGGGATGCCTCCAGTAACTGAAAAGGGCTGAACTTCGGCATATTTAATGTTAGAATCTGGCAAACAGTTTTAAAGGTTGGTTTTCAAATCTCTGCCCTAGTATCATTTATTTCTCTCAATGCACAAATACCAGGGAGCCAGTGGACCAGAGAAGGTAGATGGATAACTGGGCAACAGCACAACTCATTTCTCAGTTGGCAACCTTTTAAAGCTTTTTAAATCCTAAACAGCAACTTGCCTTTCTATTCCTCTTTTCCTCCTCCTGGCTGATGTCTGCAACAGACTTTGCTGCCTCTGTTTTGACAGGCCTAAAAACTCTGTCCACTGTTAATATCAGGAAAAACACCCAACACAAACCTGTTGAGAATACCCACCCAGCCTTTTAACAGCTCAGGACATTTCCAAGTCTCCATGTTTCTGCCTAATGGGAAGATCCTGTTTCCAGCTTGCACCACAATAGAGAAGTTGTTCATCTTGTGAAAGATGGTGAAATAAAATCATCTTTCCATTTGAGCAGCAGGTATAAAAGAGAGCAGAATCCATGTCCTCAATGAGCTCAGCACCGGCAAAAAACAGAACCGTGGTGCTGCGCAAGTGGAGTAGGGTCACTGAGTTCACATGGATTAACAGCGGCTTTTTGTAGAGCCATTTTTGAGGGAGCAAATCACCTTAGCAACACTGAAACGAAAAACTTCGTATTTAAAACATTGATTGTGGCCAGGTGCAGTGACTCCTGCCTGTAATCTCAGCACTTTGTGAGCCCAAGGTGGGTGAATCACCTGTGGTCAGGAGTTCAAGACCAGCCCAGCTAACATGGTGAAACCCCATCTCTACTAAAAATACAAAAAATTTGCCTGGCATGGTGGTGGGCTCCTCTAATCCCAGCCACTCGGGAGGCTGAGGCAGGAGAATTGCTTGAACCCAGGAGGCAGAGGTTGCAGTGAGCTGAGATCGCACCATTGTACTCCAGCCTTGGCAACAAAAGCGAAACTCCATCTCAAAAACAAAAAACAACAACAACAAAAAACTTGATTCTCAACTCTGGCTACACATTAGAATCATCTGAATAGAACTAGAAATACCTGGGTCCCACCCCTAGAGATTTTGCATTTTTTTAAGAACTCCAGCAGGAATTTTGATACACAGCCAGGACTGAGAACAGTTGACTAGGAACATGGAGAAAGTTCATAAACAAAGACTGTAGATTAGGATCTTGTTTGCAGAAAAAAACCTCCCAGAGCAAATCAACAGATGAAGATTAGCAGCCCCTGGACAGCACAGTCACATCTTGTGATGGCTCCTTACTCGGAATTTGGGTTTCGTACCAAAACCCAAATGTGACCCAAAATATCCAATTTGCTATATATTTCCATGTATATTGATTGTTTAGTAGAGTATCTCAGCTGAGCCACAACTGGAATGCAAAGTCTAGCTCCTCGCTACTCCCAAGATGTAGTCTTTAGACCAGCAGCAGCAGTATAACCTGGGAGTTTGTTAGGAAGGCAGAGTATCAGCTCCATCCCAGTCCTGCTGAATCAGGATCTGCATTTCATTCAGTGAAATGCATGGAAGGCCATTGTTTTGGACTGAGCTCCTGCACTAGGCCCAATAGAGGAGCCCAAACCAGAATGGAGTCACTTATGCAAGGTGCCATGTTATCAATCTGAACTTTGAAACCGACCAGTTTTCCAAAACCAGGAAATTCACAGCAACCAATCAGAAGGGGCCCAGTTACCTGAGCCAGCAAGATAAGGAAGTAATCTCTATTTTAACCCTATAAGGAAAGTAACTTTTAAATGACCCATTTGCTTTTTGTTCCCGGTTTCTGCTTTCTTCAGTATTTTTCTGCCTATAAAGCCAATCTCATCTGCTCAGTTCATTGGACCACCTATTTTTATAGATGAGACACTGCCTGATTCATGAATCACTAATAAAGAAAATTAGATCTTTAAACTTAATTAGTTGTAATTTTGTCTTTTGACAATTTTCACAAGATACTTTCAGGTAATAAATCTGCTCATTAAAGTTTGGGAAGCAATGATCTCATTGTGAAACTGACAAGCTAGTGACCCCTCCAGAAACTTATTTTTATAAACTGACATAAGGATGGATGGAAAGGTTGCTTTGTTTGATTTGTTTGCAGTTGTGATTTGGTTTAATTTGCTAAAGAATAAGGGGTTTGGTGTGTGGGTGTTTGGAAAGAAAAGAGGAGACAAGAACTATGGATTATACGTTTTAAGCCCCAGTAGAAAAAATCAGGAAGTCAAAAGGTAAAAAAGCTTTTTTTCCTGAAAGACTTAGTGAGACTCAGGTTACCAAGTGGTACTCTACCAGAACCCACATAATAAACGACAGCAACCAAGATAGGAGAACTCTTCCCACTGCTGTACAAAACCTGATACAACCAGGACTGCTGGGTTTGGAAGCAATGACAGATAGCAGCCTCAGCACATAAACTAGCACTTTGAAGGAGGGTAACAACCAGAGGACAATGATGAGGCTCCTTGTCAAGGCAGGCAGCAGTAGCAGCAGAAATAGAATTGTTCTTATGTATACATGCCTGGCACACAGCAGGTACTTGACAAATACTTGTTGAATGAATAGGTGAATGGGTGATACCACCAGGCGGACTTCAAAAATAAACAGAGGGAGAGAGTTTGTAAGGGGACTGAGCAATACAGTAATGGAGACAGCACAAAGAATCATCAGAATCTAAATATGAATTTAGAATTTGGCCTCATTTGTACTCATAGACACTACAGTATGAGTGTCGTCCTATCAAGTAAGTCCTTTTGTTGTCATTATAAGATCCAAACAGAAAAATTTCCAGGTGTTGTCATAATCTAGAAATTCCTGGAGTAGATGGACCACCACCTGACCATAACGGCCAAAATTATCATCCCCAGAACTCATTATTCAAAAAACTCACAAGGAAAAAAAATGAAGCACTTTTTCTGCCTTTCCTGTATAAACTTCACCTCACAGTAATCAAATAGTTGACAGGAGAAAGTTCTTTATAGAAAAATTCCAGCTAATAATTTTTAGGAATGATAGATTATCATAGCTTGGCCAAACACTGATGATGACTGGATCCCACACTCAGAGATTCTGGTCTGATTCCCCTAAAGGTGGCCTACCAATGAGATACGAGGAGGGTTAAACTCTCCCTGGGTGGTTATAGTGAGAAGCAAAGGTTGACACTGCTGATACAGGCAATGCCCACCAATGGCTGCTAGAACAATTAGATCGAAAAAGTGCTGGCCTAGAATAGATGGACCAAGTGAATAACATCTAAACCCACTGATCAATCCTAAAATCATAAAAAGATGGGATACAGTAGGAAGTATCCAACACCATCTATAAAGTGTTCTTGTCAAAATGTCAACCTGAATCTGATCAAGCTTCTTAATTTAACTACCAGTTACAGGAACAGAAGAACAGGTTATTGGACACCCTGAGGATGCAATCGGCAAAATCCAAGATGGGGAATGTCTATAGGACAAATAATGCACTTTCTCTAACAAATACATTATTCAAAAAATGAAATAGGAGAGGGGACCTATAGATTTTTAAATCTTAAAAGAAAAAGATCAATGCAATGCACAGACTTGATTTGAATCCTAATTTGAACAAACCAACAGCTTTTTTTCAATTTGTATGAGACAATCAAGGAAAACTGAATATTGCTAGATATTTGATGATATTAAGACATTTATGGCTGGGTAGGATGGCTCATGCCTGTAATCCTAACACTACAGGAGGCTGAGGCCCTTGGGAGGGTTCACTTTGGGAGGATCGCCTGAGGCCAGGAGTTCGAGACCAGCCTGGGCAGCATAGTGACATTCTCTCTTAAGAAAAAAAAGAGACATTGATGTTCATTGGTTAGGTCAGCAAACCTTTTCTTTTTTTTTTTTTTTTAATTATACTTTAAGTTCTAGGGTACATGTGCACAATGTGCAGGTTTGTTACATATGTATACTTGTGCCATGTTGGTGTGCTGCACCCATCAATTCGTCAGCACCCATCAACTCGTCATTTACATCAGGTATAACTTCCAATGCCATCCCTCCCCCTTCCCTGCTCCCCATAATAGGCCCCGGTGTGTGACGTTCTCCTTCCCGAGTCCAAGTGATCTCATTGTTCAATTCCCACCTATGAGTGAGAACATGTGGTGTTTGGTTTTCTGTTCTTGCGATACTTTTCTAAAAAGGCCAGATAGCAAATGTTTTAGACTGTGTGTGTGATATGGTTTGGCTGTGTCCCCACCCAAATCTCATCTTGAATTTCCACATGCTGTGGGAGGGACCCAGTGGGAGGTAATTGAATCATGGGGGTCAGGTCTTCCCCATGCTGTTCTCATGACAGTGAATAAGTTTCAAGAGATCTGATGGTTTTAAAAAGGGGAGTTTCCCTGCACAAGCTCTCTTCTCTTGTCTGCCACCAAGCAGAAGAAAGGATATCAGTGATTGAAGATCAAATTAATGAAATAAAGTGAGAAGACAAGATTAGAGAAAAAAGAGTGAAAAGAAATGAACAAAGCCTCCAAGAAATATGGGACTATGTGAAAAGACCAAATCTGCGTCTGATTGGTGTACCTGAAAGTGACAAGGAGAATGCAACCAAGTTAGAACACACTCCTCAGGATATTATCCAGGAGAACGTCCCCAACCTATCAAAGCAGGCCAACATTCAAATTCAGGAAACCACAGAGAACACCACAAAGATAATCCTCGAGAAGAGCAACCCCAAGACACATAATTGTCAGATTCACCAAGGTTGAAATGAAGGAAAAAATGTTAAGAGCAGCCAGAAAGAAAGGTCAGGTTACCCACAAAGGGAAGCCCATCAGACTAACAGCAGATCGCTTCGCAGAAACCCTACAAGTCAGAAGAGGGAGGGGGTCCACATTCAACATTCTTAAAGAAAAGAATTTTCAACCCAGAATTTCATGTCCAGCCAAACTAAATTTCATAAGTGAAGGAGAAATAAAATCCTTTAGAGACAAGCAAATGCTGAGAGATTTTGTCACCACCAGGCCTGCCTCACGTGAGTTCCTGAAGGAAGCACTAAACATGGAAAGGAACAACCGGTACCAGTCACTACAAAAACATACCAAATTGTAAAGACCATTGACACTAGGAAGAAACTGCATCAACTAATGGGCAAAATAACCAGCTAACATCATAATAACAGAATCAAATTCACACATAACAATATTAACCTTAAATGTAAAAGGGCTAAATGCCCTAATTAAAAGACACAGACTGACAAATTGGATAGAGTCAAGACTAATCTGTGTGCTGTATTTAGCAGACCCATCTCAAGTGCAAAGACACACATAGGCTCAAAATAAAGGGATAGAGGAAGATCTACCAAGCAAATGGAAAACAAAAAAAAACAAGGGTTGCAATCCTGGTATCTGATAAAACTGACTTTAAACCAATAAAGATCAAAAGAGACAAAGAAGGCTATTACATAATGATAAAGGGATCAATTGAACAAGAAGAGCTAACTATCCAATTTATATATGCACCCAATACAGGAGCACCCAGATTCATAAAGCAAGTTCTTAGGGACCTACAAAGAGACTTAGACTCCCACATGATAATAATGGGAAATTTTAACACCCCACTGTCAATATTAGACAGAACAATAAGACAGAAAATCGACAAGGATATCCAGGACTGTAACTCAGCTCTGGACCAAGCTAACCTAATAGACATCTACAGAACTCTCCACCCCTAATCAACAGAATATACATTCTTCTCAGCACCACATCATACTTATTCCAAAATTAACCACATAATTGAAAGTAAAATACTCCTCAGCAAATGTAGAAGAACAGAAATCACAACAAACTGTCTCTCAGACTATAGTGCAATCAAATTAGAATTCAGGATTGAGAAACTCACTCAAAACCACACAATTACATGGAAATTGAACAATCTGCTCCTGAATGACTACTGGGTAAATAACAAAATGAAGGCAGAAGTAAAGATGTTCTTTGAAACCAATGAGAACAAAGACACAACATACCAGAATCTCTGGGACACATTTAAAGCAGTGTATGGAGGGAAATTTATAGCACTAAATGCTCACAAAAGAAAGCAGGAAAGATCTAAAATTGACACCCTAACATCACAATGAAAAGAACTAGAGAAGCAAGAGCAAACACATTCAAAAGCTAGCAGAAAGCAAGAGATAACTAAGATCAGAGCAGAACTGAAGGAGATAGAGACACAAAACACCCTTCAAAAAATCAGTGAATCCAGGAGCTGGTTTCTTGAAAAGATCAACAAAATTGATAGACCACTAGAAAGACTAATAAAGAAAAAAAGAGAGAAGAATCAAATAGAAACAATAAAAAATGATAAAAGGGATATCACCACCAACCCCACAGAAATATAAACTACCATCAGAGAATACTATAAACACCTCTATGCAAATGAACTAGAAAATCTAGAAGAAATGGATAAATTCCTCGACACATACAAGACTAATCCAGGAAGAAGTTGAATCCCTGAATAGACCAATAACAGGCTCTGAAATTGAGGCAATAATTAGTAGCTTACCAACTAGAAAAAGTCCAAATCCAGACGGATTCACAGTCGAATTCTACCAGAGGTACAAGGAGGAGCTGGTACCATTCCTTCTGAAACTATTCCAATCTATAGAAAAAGAGGGAATCCTCCCTAACTCATTTTATGAGGCCAGCATCATCCTGATACCAAAGCCTGGCAGAGGCACAACAAAACAAGAGAATTTTAGACCAATATCCCTGATGAACATTGATGCAAAAATCCTCAATAAAATACTGGCAAACCGAATCCAGCAGCACATCAAAAAGCTTATCCACCATAATCAAGTAGGCTTCATCCCTGGGATGCAAGGTTGGTTCAACATACGCAAATCCATAAACTAGCATTCTTATACACCAATAACAGACAAACAGAGAGCCAAATCATGAGTGAACTCCCATTCACAATTGCTTCAAAGAGAATAATATACCTAGGAATACAACTTACAAGGGATGTGAAGGACCTCTTCAAGGAGAACTACAAACTACCACTCAATGAAATAAAAGGGGACATAAACAAATGGAAGAACATTCCATGCTCATGGATAGGAAGAATCAGTATCGTGAAAATGGCCATACTGCCCAAGGTAATTTATAGATTCAATGCCATCCCCATTAAGCTACCAATGACACTCTTCACAGAATTGGGAAAAAACTATTTTAAAGTTCATATGGAACCAAAAAAGAGCCCACATTGCCAAGACAATCCTAAGCCAAAAGAACAAAGCTGGAAGCATCATGCTACTTGACTTCAAACTATACTACAAGGCTACAGTAACCAAAACAGGATGATACTGGTACCAAAACAGAGATATAGACCAATGGAACAGAACAGAGCCCTCAGAATTATAGCACACATCTACAACCATCTGATCTTTGAAAAATCTCACAAAAACAAGAAATGGGGAAAAGATTCCCCATTTAACAAATGGTGCTGGGAAAACTGGCTAGTCACATGTAGAAAGTTGAAACTGGATCCCTTCCTTACACCTTAAACAAAAACTAACTCAAGATGGATTAAAGACTTAGATGTTAGACCTAAAACCCTAAAAACCCTAGAAGAAAACCTAGGCAATACCATTCAGGACATAGGCATGGGCAACGACTTCATGTCTAAAACACCAAAAGCAATGGCAACAAAAGCCAAAATTTACAAATGGGATCTAATTAAACTAAAGAGCTTCTGCATAGCAAAAGAAACTACCATCAGCGTGAACAGGTAACCTACAGAATGGGAGAAAATTACTGCAATCTACTCATCTGACAAAGGGCTAATATCCAGAATCTACAAAGAACTCAAACAAATTTACAAGAAAAAAACAAACAACCCCATCAAAAAGTGGGCAAAGGATATGAACAGACACTTCTCAAAAGAAGACATTTATGTAGCCAACAGACACATGAAAAAATGTTCATTATCACTAGCCATCAGAAAAATGCAAATCAAAACCACAATGAGATACCATCTCACACCAGTTAGAATGGCAATCATTAAAAAGTCAGGAAACAACAAGTGCTGGAGAGGATGTGGAGAAATAGGAACACTTTTACACTGTTGGTGGGACTGTAAACTAGTTCAACCATTGTGGAAGACAGTGTGGTGATTCTTCAGGGATCTAGAACTAGAAATACCATTTGACCCAGCCATCCCATTACAGAGTATATACCAAACAATTATAAATCATGCTGCTGTAAAGACACAGGCACACGTATGTTTATTGTGGCACTATTCACAATAGCAAAGACTTGGAACCAACCCAAATATCCAACAATGATAGACTGGATTAAGAAAATGTGGCACATATACACCATGGAATACTATGCAGCCATAAAAAAATGATGAGCTCATGTCCTTTGTAGGAACATGGATGAAGGTGGAAGCTATCATTCTCAGAAAACTATCACAAGGACAAAAAACTAAACATCGCATGTTCTCACTCATAGGTGGGAATTGAACAATGAGAACACTTGGACACAGGAAGGGGAACATCACACACTGGGGCCTGTTGTGGGGTGGGGGGCTGGGGGAGGGATAGCATTAGAAGACATACCTAATGTAAATTATGAGTTAATGAGTGCAACACACCAACATGGCACAGGTATACATATGTAACAAACCTGCACATTGTGTACATGTACCGTAGAACTTAAAGTATAATAAAAAATATATAAAAAGAACAGAGACCTCAGAAGTAACACCACACATCTACAACCATCTGATCTTTGACAAACTTGGCAAAAACAAGCAATGGGGAAAGTAGTCCCTATTTAATAAATAGGGCTGGGGAAACTGGCTAGCCATATGTAGAAAGCTTAAACTGGACTCCTTCCTTACACCTTAAACAAAAATTAACTCAAGATGGATTAAAGACTTAAATGTAAGATCTGAAATCATAACAACCCTAGAAGAAAACTTAGGCAATACCATCCAAGACATAGGCATGGGCAAAGACTTCATGACTAAAACACCAAAAGCAATGGCAACAAAAGCCAAAATAGACAAATGGGATCCAATTAAACTAAAGAGCTTCTGCACAACAAAAGAAATTGTCATCAGAGGGAACAGGCAACCTACAGAATGGGAGAAAATTTTTGCAATCTACCCATCTGACAAAGGGCTAATATCCAGAATCTACAAAGAACTCAAACAAATTTACAAGAAAAAAACAAACAACCCCATCAAAAAGTGGGCAAAGGATATGAACAGACACTTCTCAAAAGAAGACATTTATGCAGCCAACAGACATATGAAAAAATGCTCATCATCAATGGTCATCAGAGAAAGGCAAATCAAAACCACAATCAGCTACCATCTCATGCCAGTTAGAATGGCGATCATTAAAAAGTCAGGAAACAACAGATGCTGGAGAGGATGTGGAGAAATAGGAACACTCTTACACTGTTGGTGGGAGTGTAAATTAGTTCAACCATTGTGGAAGACAGTGTGGTAATTCCTCAAGGATCTAGAACTAGAAATACCATTTGACTCAGCAATCCCATTACTGTGTATATACCCAAAGGATTATAAATCATTCTACTATAAAGACACAAGCACACATATGTTTATTGCAGCACTATTCACAATAGCAAAGACTTGGAACCAACCCAAATGTCTATCAATAATAGACTGGATAAAGCAAATGTGGCACATAAACACCATGGAACACTATGCAGCCATAGGAAAAAAGATGAGTTCATGTCCTTTGTAGGGACATGGATGAAGCTGGAAACCATCATTCTCAGCAAAATATCACAAGGACAGAAAACCAAACACTGCATGTTCTCACTCATAAGTGGGAGTTGGACAATGAGAACACATGGACACAGGGAGGGGAACATCACGTACTGAGGCCTGCTGGGGGTGGGGCTTTGGGGGAAGGATAGTGTTAGGAGAAATACATAATGTAAATGATGAGCTGATGGGTGCAGCAAACCAACATGGCACATGTATACCTATGTAACAAACCTGCATGTTGTGCACATGTACTCTAGAACTACACTAGTATAATTTAAAAAAAAAGAAAAAAGAAAAAAAGGAAGAAATGAAGTTTGTGGAGCACTTCTCCATTAATCTGTAAAATTTATTCTGGTTCTTATAAAATGAAGATGCTCTATGGATAGCAAAACAGTAAGTAACATGCCTTTTTGTTGCATAAATTGGCTTCCGATTCCTTCATCTCTGTGTTACCGAGCCCTTCTTTACCTGTGTCTAAGTGTATCAACTATTCATTCTAAAACTACTGATGGTGACAATAAATTTAGAGGAGGCACCCAGAACATCATATATTGTATTTAACACAACATCAGTAGAGGTTACATCGTTTCCGTTTCTTGACCTGATTTGCCTAAATGCCTTTAGTCTATCAAGATGGAAGTGCACTAACGAAAGTTGGATTTTTTTTATGTCAAATGTTCAGTATTTTAAAAAGCATATTGTCTATCAAGTAACTAATCCAGGCATATTGTATTCATTATATACAATAGCATACAGATTATTCTTTCATAATAAAGTGAATTATTTTATTAGTTAAGATAATTTGGTTGTAAGAAATAGAAATGGCCTGGCTGACTTATGCAGAAAAAGAAATGTATGGGGGAAAGATGGGATAACTCACAAAATGGAATTGAATGGAGAATAAACATGCTCAGAAAGGGCAGGAACTAAGGCAACCCCAGGCAAAAGCAGAAGCGTGACCTGATGCATGTCACTTCAGGGAGTACTGCAGAGATTACAAGGGAAAAGTGCCCGACATTTTGGGTGTTTATATCACTCTTCTCACAAATGTAAATGCCTTCCAGTCATCAGGTCACTGATTGATAGCCCCACAAAAGCAAAACTAGGGTGCTGTTAAGAAGAGGGATAGCTAGTAGGAGGCAAGAAAAGCAAATGTTCGCTGCAATCATTAATTTTTAAAACGGGTAAAATACCACTTAAAAGCAAGCCAGTTATGGGAATCCCTTATTCAAGAAGTAAAGGCCACCAAGAAATTTGTTCATAACACAAAGCCTGTTACCTTTTTAGTTCTGGTTATATAATTGAAGACATATACACATACATATACACATCCAAAAATATGAGTAAAAATTATAAAGTATGTAAGTGTGAATCATATTCAGCCTAATAATACAGAAAGTTCACTCATTTATTTATCCACAAATATTTAGACACTGTTCTAACTAGTAAGGATGCAGCATCGAAAAAAAAAGTTTTTAAAGCCCTGCCTTGCAGAACTTATATATTAATCAGAGGGAAACAAACAAAAGACAAAATAAGTAGGTTTTGTAGTATCTTAGAAGGTGATAATTGCTACAGAGAAAAACAAATAAGGGAAGATTGATAGGGAGTACCAGGTCAGGGCTATAAATCTAAAGAGAGTGGCAGGAAAGATCTTACTGAGGTGACAGTGGAACAAAGACTTGTAGGAAGAGAGGGAGTAAGTCAGGTGAACATCTGAAGGAAAGTGTTACAGGAAGAAGGGATTCCAGTAAGTGCAAGGCATTGAGCCTAGTCACATAAGGCCTTGTAGGCCACCGTGAAGCCTTTGGCTTTTTCTCTAAGTGACATGGGAAACCCACGTTGCAGAGAATTAATGTCCCACCCAAAAATTTATCCTTCTTTTGAATCATCTTTCTAGGCCAAAACCTGTCAAACGAAGACATTCTCTTCCCCCTTGCTCTCAAAGCCTATCTCTACTCTTTCTAGACTACTAAAGATATCTGCAATAGCCAGGCATTGTCTTCTTCCCATACATTCCTTTTTCTGCTTAAGTTAGCCAGGCCATTTCTACTTCTTGCAACCAAATCATCTTAATTGATAAAATAATTCACTTTATCATTAAAAGAGAATTTGTATATTATATAGATTGAATGCAATATGTCTGGATACGTTGTTTTCTAGAAAATACGCTTGCTAAGGTATTTAAGGTATAAAAAGCCAACTTTCGGTAGTGCATTTTAATCCTGTTAGACTAAAGGCATTTAGGCAAATCAGATGAAGAAGTAGCAATGGACTGGGTGCAGTAGTTCATGCCTGTAATCCCAGAGCTTTAGGAGGCCAAGGCAGGATGATCACTTGAAGCCAGCAGTTGGGGACCAGCCTGGGCAACATAGCAAGATCCTAGCTCTACAAAAATAAAAAGGTGTGGTGGCACATGCCTATAGTCCTAGCTGCTTAGGAGGTTGAGGTGGGAGGATTGTTTGAGCCCAGGAGTTCAAAGGCTGCAGTAAGCTAGGGTCACACTACTGCACACCAGCCTGGGGGACAGAGTAAGACACTGTCTCAAAAAAAAAAAAAAAAAAAAGAAGAAGAAGAAGTAGGAATAATGTAACCTACTCAACTCTACAAGTCAATGTCCGACCAGGAGACAGAAACTACATAATAATTTTAACAGGGAACATTTATAACAGAAGATTAGAGTTCTGATGGATAAGCTAATAAGTAGTAAAGAAAATTCTAAAGAATACAGATATTACAAATACCACCCCTAGGCTGAGACAGAGTACCCAAGAAAGAACTCCCCTCTTTCTAGGGCTGATATCCAGACCTTGTTGGAGAGAGCACCGTCATAGCACACTGGATAGACAGAAGTCAACAAGGTGCCATACTGGTGGAACTTTCTGGAAATCTGTCTGGGGCACCAGAGAAAGCCATACATAGGGAGATGTCATGCATTGGAACTTGCTGCAGAACTGCCAAGGGACTACCAGGGGATGATGCTGGATGCTGGAACGCTGTTGGTTGCCATGCACTGCAGAAGCTGAGCCCTGGAGAAGCCATTCACTAAAGGAGCCCAATGCCGGAGGAGACATACTTTGCAGAAACTGAGTACTGAAGAAAGCTGTGCCCTGTATACACTGACAGAATGGCAAGGCAGAAGCCATGCACAGAGCAGGAGCCTATCAAGAAAAGACACTGGAACCAGGAAGAAAAACATACTCTTCTCCAATATTTCTCCAGCACCCTCTATTGACAAAGCTTAACATCATGCCAGCTGGCAAAACAGAAAAATTTCAAGGGCCCTTCTCCATTTTCATAGAGCAGGCAATAAATAGTGCATTCGAACCTGAGAAGCAGTAAATTAGTAACTGGCAAACAATCTGCTCTTGTTTGAATACAATATTCAAGTATAACTATAGATTAATTGCAATATTATACTTCTGTAAATGTTGCTACTTTCCATTGCAAGGTACTCTCCCAGCTAAAGAAATCCAAAACCATGCATAAGTGTGAAGCTCCAGGTTCTGAAAAGTATAGTCTATCTGTTCTGAAAATTCTACACTTATATATGAATGTCTGTTTAGGGCCTTGGAGAATTCCCTCGTCAAAGAATCTTTTGCATAGGTTTGGATGCATGCTGTTCTATCTAATCATAAATTCAAATGATTTGTATTCACTTTAAATTCTTGCCTCTTGATATTTGGGTATTTTTTCTTTCTGAGATAAGCACATAATTGTTGTCTACCTTTACCTGGATACATTATGAACAATGGCAGAGTAAGATATATCATGATGGAAAAAGCATTGGCTCTATGTCAGACAGACTTGGTTTTAAGTTCTGACGCCACCACTTGCCAGGTGTGTGGCCTTAAGTAGATCATTATATCTCTGTGAGCTTCAATTTCCTCACCTCTTACTTGGGATAATAACACCCACTTTGCAGGATTTAAAGTTACTGTATAGAACACCTAGTAAAATACTTGCCCCAGAAAAAGCATCTATTTTAAAAGATGGCCTGGATCTGGGAATTACACTGCTTTGATAACATTAGGGGTTTTATTCGCCTGCCCATAGTGGACATTGCTAGCATGCTAAGTTAATTCAAACTTTCATTCCAAAGACGATTATGGTGGCATAAAATAAAGCTTCATCAAATGTTCCATTAACGACAATAGAAATTTTAAACAATATTCCAGAGTTATAGGAAAAAACACCAAAGGTTAATAGAGACTCTTGGAAATATTAGTTTTCCCTTTGATGCCTCTCCCTGACTTTTGTTATTCTTCATAAGTGAGAGATGATTTTAAAAGTAAAATTCCCTTTCCTCTTAAAAGCATCTTGCTATAATAATTCTGTTCCCAACTTAGAAAATTCAAATAACTACTTAAGGGAAAATAAACCACTTCTTTACATTAAATGCAGCTGTTTACAAGAGCTTACCAAATGGAATCAGATGCTGTGCTAAAGAACTGTGAAAATAAAACTCAAACTTGAGATCTGTATACTTTGCTTAAAAATGCCAGAATGAGGCCAGACATGGTGGCTCCTGCCTGTAATCCCAATATTTGGGGAGGCCAAGGCAGGAGGATCGCTTAAACCTAGGAGTTTGGGACCCACCTGGGCAACATGGCAAGATCCTCTCTCCATTCAACATACATTTTTTTTTAGATGGAGTCTTGATCCGTCACCTAGACTGGAGTGCAGTGGTGCAATCTTGGCTCGCTGCAACCTCTGCCTCCAGGGTTCAAGCGATTCTCCTGCCTCAGCCTCCAAAGTAGCTGGGATTACAGGTGCCCACCACCATGCCTGCTAATTTTTGTATTTTTAGTAGAGACGGAGTTTCACCATGTTGGCCAGGCTGGTCTCAAACCACTGACCTCAGGTGATCTGCCCACCTCAGCCTCCCAAAGTGTTGAGATTACAGGCATGAGCCACCACACCTGGCCCATAAAATATTAATTTTTTTAAAACCACCAGAATTAACTCACTCTCAAGTTTTTCATCACAATAAACAAATTGTTAGAACTTTCATCCAGTTTAATCTCTATTTCCAAAAACCACAATGGACTTTCTAGCCTGTATGTTCCTCGGTTCATTTTACATTATCAATGTCTTTCATATTCAGACCACACAGGATGCCAAATATTTTTTCTCTTTTTAAAAATAGATGTCAGCCAGAGAGGAACATAGCTCTTCTTTGGCAACAGAGTTCTGAAGTTTCCTCTAAACCGATGGAATTCCTGACAAGATCACAAAAACAAGAGTATAATGGAATCCAGGTGTTAAACTAATTACTAATTTAACCATTAATGAAGGAAAAAAAATTAATCCTTGATGCAAGTTGTTGTGTTATTACAGAATCCATCATAATGAAGTAATGACCCCACTTTGCTCAGAGGTTAACTGTACAAATGGTAGTGTATTGGCCAAATGTTAATGAGTTGTGTGTATGGCATCAGGTAAGCTGGAGATGGCAGAGGAAGCTATTGTAATAGACAGATAATTACAATGGAAGTCATGTCTTGGGTAATGAGCAGGATTCACATCACACCTTTCCAGTCACAGCACAATTTCTTTAGCTCTGTTTATAGTAATCTGTGGGATTATCTGACAGCAAGGTGACATTTTGACTTTGGAACAATTTTTTCTCATAGAAAGCACAATTACCCACTGATATTGTGATATGCAATTAAACACAGCCATGTGGGGTAATTTAGATTTTTTTAATGTACAAATAGTGAATATATTATTGTTCATTAGCACATGACATTATTTAGTCCTTCTATGTAGCCCTTTTGGTCTAAATGTCTTGGTAATATGCAAATTAATACATTCTAAAATTTTTTAATTGCCTATTATTTAAACAAGAAGTTTCAATTTTCTAAATATAGGAGAACACTGGGAGCTAAAAGTAATATCTGTGATGGATCAGATCTTTATTGTATGTAGACACTGTGTTTCAAGGAACATTATTTGGCTCATATTCTACATAAACCCATTTAACCAAAAAATCTATATTATATAAGAATTTTATCACAGTGTAAAATTTGATATGCTGGAAATATGTATTAATTATTATGAGTCTTGTTATTTTATTTAAACTCACTGAGATATCAATAATGCATCACACTGAGTATGCAAAAGAGGGAAACCTCTTTTTGTATCTTTTCTAGGCTTTGCCAAGTTCAGGGGCAATCCTTTCCCTTGAGAGAGTGTTTGTGTTTGTGTGTGTGTGTGTGCACATGCACGCACATACATGCATTTATATTTGTCTACATTTAGCCCTCTTTCAATTAATTGCATGTAAAGTGGTAAAGTTTCACCCCACATTGGTTTCTCTTGCCGTCTCTCAGAACCAACCTCATTTCTCCTTAAAGTGTATTCAGGAGAAATCAGTATATTTTTGTGTGTGTGTGTGTGATTTTTAATTTTTTTTAATTTTTATTATACTTTAAGTTCTGGGTTAAATGTGCAGAACATGCAGTTTTATTACATAGGTATACACAAGCCCTGGTGTTTTGCTGCACCCATCAATCCATCCTCTACATTAGGTATTTCTCCTAATGTTATCCCTCCCCTAGACCCCCTCCCCCCAACAGGCCCCAGTGTGTGATGTTCCCCTTCCTGTGTCTACATGTTCTCATTGTTCAACTCCCACTTATGAGTGAGAGCACGCAGTGTTTGGTTTTCTGATCTTGTGATAGTTTTCTGAGAATGATGGTTTCCAGCTTCATCCATGTCCCTGCAAAGGACATGAACTTATCCTTTTTTATGGCTGTGTAGTATCCATGGTGTAAATGTGCCACATTTTCTTAATCCAGTCTGTCATTGATGGATATTTGCATTGGTTCCAAGTCTTTGTTATTGTGAATAGTGCTGCAATAAACATACGTGTGCATATGTCTTTATCATAGTATGATATATAATCCTTTGGGTATATGCCCAGTAATGGGATTGCTGGTTCAAATGGTATTTCAAGTTCTAGATCCTTGAGGAATTACCACACTGTCTTCCACTATGGTTGAACTAATTTACACTCCTACCAACAGGGTAAAATTTTTCCTGTTTCTCTGCATCCTCTCCAGCATCTGTCATTTCCTGACTTTTTAATGATCACCATTCTTATTGGCGTGAGATGGTATCTCATTGTGGTTGTGATTTGCATTTCTCTAATTACCTGTGATGATGAGCATTTTTTTCTTTTTTTTTTTTTTAAGAAATCAGTATATTTGGGGTAGCACCAAGATGGCCGGATAGGAACAGCTCCAGCCTCTGGCTCCCAGTGTGAGCAACACAGAAGACGGGTGATTTCTGCATTTCCAACTGAGATACCGCGTTCATCTCACTGGGGCATGTTGGACAGTGGGTGCAGGACAGTGGTCACAGCCCAACAAGCAAGGGACGAAGCAGGGTGAGGCATCACCTCACCCAGGAAGTGCAAGTGGGAAGGGAATTCCCCTTCCTAGCCAAGGGAAACCATGACACACAACACTTGGAAAATCGGGTCACTCCCACCCTAATACTGCACTTTACCAAGGGTCTTAGCAAATGGCACACCAGGAGATAATATCCTGCACCTGGCTCAGATGGTCCCATGCCCACAGAGCCTCCCTCATTGCTAGCACAGCAGTCTGACATCTAACTGCAAGGCTGCAGTGAGGCTGGGGGAGGGGTGCCCACCATTACTGAGGCTTAAGTAGGTAAACAAAGTGGTCAGGAAGCTCTAACTGGGTGGAGCCCACCACAGCTCAAGGAGGCCTGACTGCCTCTGTAGACTCCACCTCTGGGGACAGGGCATAGCTAAACAAAAGGCAGCAGAAACCTCTGCAGATGTAAATGTCCCTGTCTGACAGCTTTGAAGAGAGTAGTGGTTCTCCCAGCACAGAGTTTGAGATCTGAGAACGGATAGACTGCCTGTTCAAGTGGGTCCCCAACCTCCGAGTAGCCTAACTGGGAGACATCCCCCACTAGAGGCAGACTGACACCTCACACCTCACACTGCCAGGTACACCTCTGAGACGAAGCTTCCAGAGGAACAATCAGACAGCAACATTTGCAGCTCAGCAATATTCACTCTTCTGCAGCTTCCGCTGCTGATACCCAGGCAAACACGGTCTGGAGTGGACCTCGAGCAAACTCCAAGAGACCTGCAGCTGAGGGTCCTGACTGTTGGAGGGAAAACTAACAAACAGAAAGGACACCCCCACCAAAACCCCATCTGTATGTCACCATCATCAAAGACCAAAGGTAGATAAAACCACAAAGATGGGGAAAAAGCAGAGCAGAAAAGCTGAAAATTCTAAAAATCAGAGCACCTCTCCCACTCCAAAGGAATGCAGCTCCTCGCAAGCAACAGTGCAAAGCTGGACACACAATGACCAATGAGTTGAAAGAAGAAGGCTTCAGATGATCAAACTTCTCTGAGCTAAAGGACGAAGTATGAACCCAGCGCAAAGAAACTAAAAACCATGAAAAAAGATTTGATGAATGGCTAACTAGAATAACCAATATAGAGAAGTCCTTAAATGACCTGAGAGAGATGAAAGCCATGACACGAGAACTACGTGACAAATGCACAAGCTTCAGTAACTGACTCGATCAACTGGAAGAAAGGGTATCAGTGATTGAAGAACAAATGAATGAAATGAAGCAAGAAGACAAGTTTAGAGAAAAAAGAGTAAAAAATGAAAAAGCCTCCAAGAAATATGGGACTATGTGAAAAGACCAAATCTACATCTGACTGGAGTACATGAAAGTCATGGGGAGAATGGAACCAAGTTGGAAAAAATTCTGCAGGGTACTATCCAGGAGAACTTCCCCAACCTAGCAAGCAGGCCAACATTCAAATTCAGGAAATACAGAGAACGCCACAAAGATATGCCTCGAGAACAGCAACTCCAAGACACATAATTGTCAGATTCACCAAAGTTGAAATGAAGGATAAAATGTTAAGGGCAGCCAGAGAGAAAGGTCAGGTTACCCACAAAGGGAAGCCCATCAGATTAACAGCAGATCTCTCAGCAGAAACTCTCCAAGCCAGAAGACAGTGGGGGCCAATATTCAACATTCTTAAAGAAAAGAATTTTCAACCCAGAATTTCATATCCAGCCAAACTAAGTTTCATAAGTGAAAGAGAAATAAAATCCTTTACAGACAAGCAAATGCTTAGAATTTTGTCACCAACAGGCCTGCCCTACAAGAGATCCTGAAGGAAGCACTAAACATAGAAAGGAACAACAGGTACCAGCCATTGCAAAAACATGTCAAAATGTAAAGTTCATCGATGCTGGGGAGAAACTGCATCACCTAGTGAGGAAAATAACCAGCTAATATCATAATGACAGGATCAAGTTCACACATAACAATATTAACCTTAAATGTAAATGGACTAAATGGTCCAATTAAAAGACATAGACTGGCAATTGGATGAAGAGTCAAGACCCATCAGTTTGCTGTATTCAGGAGACCCAACTCACATGTAGAGACACACATAGGCTCAAAATAAAGGGATGGAGGAAGATCTACCAAGCAAATGGAAAACAAAAAAAAGCGGCAGTTGCAATCTTAGTCTCTGATAAAACAGACTATAAACCATCAAAGATCAAAAGAGACAAAGAAGGCCATTACATAATGGTAAAGGGATCAATTCATCAGGAAGAGCTAACTATTCTAAATATATATGCACCCAATACAGGAGCACCCAGATTCATAAAGCAAGTCCTAAGAGACTTACAAAGAGACTTAGACTCCCACACAATAATAATGGGAGACTTTAACACCCCACTGTCAACATTAGACAGATCAACAAGACAGAAAGTTAACAAGGATATCCAGGAATTGAACTCAACTCTTCACCAAGTGGACCTAACAGACATCTATAGAACTCTCCATCCCAAATCAACAGAATATGCATTCTTCTCAGCACCACATTGCATTTATTCCAAAACTGACCACATAGTTGGAAGTAAAGCAATGTAAAAGAACAGAAATTATAACAAACTGTCTCTCAGACCACAGTGCAATCAAACTAGAACACAGGATTAAGAAACTCAAACAAAATCGCTCAACTACATGGAAACTGAACAACCGCTCCTGAATGACTACTGGGCACATAACAAAATGAAGGCAGAAATAAAGATGTTCTTTGAAACCAATGACAACAAAGACACAACATACCAGAATTTCTGGGACACATTTAAAGTAGTGTGTAGAGGGAAATTTATAGCACTAAATGCCCACAAGAGAAAGCAGGAAAGATCTAAAGTTGACACCCTAACATCACAATTAAAAGAACTAGAGAAGCAAGAGCAAACACATTCAAAAGCTAGCAGAAGGAAGAAATAACTAAGATCAGAGCAGAACTGAAGGAGATAGAGACACAAAAAAACCTCCAAAAAATCAATGAATCCAGGGGCTGGCTTTTTGAAAAGATCAACAAAATTGACAGACCGCTAGCAAGACTAATAAAGAAGAAAAGAGAGAAGAATCAAATAGATGCAATAAAAAATGATAAAGGGGATATCACCACCGACCCCACAGAAATACAAACTACCATCAGAGAATACTATAAACACCTCTATGCAAATAAACTAGAAAGCTAGAAGAAATGGATAAATTCCTGGACACATACACTCTCCCAAGACTAAACCAAGAAGAAGTTGAATCCCTGAAGAGATCAATAACAGGCTCTGAAATTGAGGCAATAATTAAAAGGCAACAACAAAAAAAAGTCCAGGACCAGACGGATTCACAGCCGAATTCTACCAGAGATACAAGGAGGAGATGGTACCATTCCTTCTGAAACTATTCCAATCTATAGAAAAAGAGGGAATCCTCCCTAACTCATTTTATGAGGCCAGCATCATCCTGATACCAAAGCCTGGCAGAGGCACAATAAAACAAGAGAATTTTAAACCAATATCCCTGATGAACATTGATGCAAAAATCCTCAATAAAATACTGGCAAACTCAATCCAGCAGCACATCAAAAAGCTTATCCACCATGATCAAGTGGGCTTCATCCCTAGGATGCAAGGCTGGTTCAACATATGCAAATCAATAAATGTAATCCAGCATATACACAGAACCAATGACAAAAACCACATGATAATTTCAATAGACGCAGAAAAGGCCTTTGACAAAATTCAACAGACCTTCATGCTGAAAGATCTCAATAAATTCAGTATTGATGGAATGTATCTCAAAATAATAAGAGCTATTTATGACAAACCTACAGCCAATATCATACTGAATGGGCAAAAACTGGAAGTATTCCCCTTGAAAACTGGCACAAGACAGGGATACCCTCTCTCACCACTGATATTCAACATAGTATTGGAAGTTCTCGCCAGGGCAATCAGGCAAGAGAAAGAAATAAAGGGTATTCTATTAGGAAAAGAGGAAGCCAAATTGTCCCTGTTTGCAGATGACATGATTGTATAACGACATAACCCCATTGTCTCAGCCCAAAATCTCGTTAAGCTGATAAGCAACTTCAGCAAAGTCTCAGGATACAAAATCAATGTGCAAAAATCACAAGCATTCTTACACCAATAACAGACAAACAGAGAGTCAAATCATGAGTGAACTCCCATTCACAATTGCTTCAAAGAGAATAAAATACCTAGGAATACAACTTACAAGGGATGTGAAGGACCTCTTCAAGGAGAACTACAAACCACTGCTCAGTGAAATAAAAGAGGACATAAACAAATGGAAGAACATTCCATGCTCATGGATAGGAAGAATCAATATCGTGAAAATGGCCATACTGCCCAAGGTAATTTATAAATTCAATGCCATCCCCTTTAAGCTACCAATGACTTTCTTCACAGAATTGGAAAAAAACTACTTTAAAGTTCATATGGAACCAAAAAAGAGCCCACATCACCAAGACAATTGTAAGCCAAAAGAACAAAGCTGGAGGCATCACGCTACCTGACTTCAAACTATACTACAAGGCTACAGTAACCAAAACAGTATGGTACTGGTACCAAAACAGAGATATAGACCCAGTGGAACAGAACAGAGCCCTCAGAAATAATACCACACATCTACAGCCATCTGATCTCTGACAAACCTGAGAAAAACAAGAAATGGGGAAAGGATTCCCTATTTAACAAATGGTGCTGGGAAAGCTGGCTAGCCATAAGTAGAAAGCTGAAACCGGATCCTTTCCTTACACCTTATACAAAAATTAATTCAAGATGGATTAGAGACTTAAATGTTAGACCTAAAACCATGAAAACCGTAGAAGAAAACCTAGGCAATACCATTCAGGACATAGGCATGGGCAAGGACTTCATGTCTAAAACACCAAAAGCAATGGCAATGAAAGCCAAAATTGACAAATGGGACCTAATTAAACTAAAGAACTTCTGCACAGCAAAAGAAACTACCATCAGAGGGAACAGGCAACCTACAGAATGGGAGATAATTTTTGCCATCTACTCATCTGACAAAGGGCTAATATCCAGAACCTACAAAGAACTCAAACAAATTTTCAAGTAAAAAACAACCCCATCAACAAGTGGGCGAAGGATATGAACAGACACTTCTCAAAAGAAGACATTTGTGCAGCCAACAGACACATGAAAAAATGCTCATCATCACTAGCCATCAGAGAAATGCAAGTCAAAACCACAATGAGATATCATCTCACACCAGTTAGAATGGTGATCATTAAAAGGTCAGGAAACAACAGGTGCTGGAGAGGATGTGGAGAAATAGGAACACTTTTACACTGTTGGTGGGACTGTAAACTAGTTCAACCATTGTGGAAGACAGTGTGGTGATTCTTCAGGGATCTAGAACTAGAAATATCATTTGACCCAGTCATCCCATTACTGGGTATATGCCAAAGGATTATAAATCATGCTTTTATAAAGACACACGCACATGTATGTTTATTGTGGCACTATTCACAATAGCAAAGACTTGGAACCCACCCAAATGTCCATCAATGACAGACTGGATTAAGAAAATGTGGCACATATACACCATGGAATACTATGCAGCCATAAAAAAGGATGAGTTCATGCCCTTTGTAGGGACATGGATGCAGCTGGAAACCATCATTCTCAGCAAACTATCACAAGAACAGAAAACCAAACAGCGCCTGTTCTCACTCATAGGTGGGAATTGAACAATGAGAACACTTGGACACAGGAAAGAGAACATCACAAACCAGGCCTGTTGTGGGGTGGGGGGAGGGGGAAGGGATAGCATTAGGAGATATACCTAATGTAATTGACGAGTTAATGGGTGCAGCACACCAACATGGCACATGTACACATATGTAACAAACCTGCACATTGTGCACATGTACCCTAGAACATAAAGTATAATTAAAAAATAATAATTTTTAAAAAAAGAAATCAGTATATTTTAACACTAGCCTAAACCAAACAGAATTTTAGGGTGAAGTCTGAAATAAATTATTTATTATGTCATAATCAAATAATTTAAGAATCAACAATTCACTTTCAAAATCACAGAAAATAAGATGAATATATATTTTTTCCCATGGTATATTAATAGGTAAAATTTTAAATACACAAAAAACATTGGTAAGTATTGTTGTATTACATATTATGAACACATAATTTGTTAAACACAACAAAAAACACTAATTTCTTGGTGGGATACTATCTGATTGCCAGAGATGAGCAGAAATACTAAACCTCTGAAATACTTATCTATAATATGTGATAATGTAACTACCTAATGAAGCTTATTGTGCAAATATAATGAGATGAAGCAGAGGTCAGCAAACCAGGAGCCACAAGCCAAACCTGACCCACCACTTATTTTTATACAGCCCACAAGATGAGAATGGTTTTTACATTTTCTAATGGTTGGAAAAAATCAGAAGAAAAACAGTATTTCATGATGTGTAAAAATTATATCAAATTCAAATCTGAATCCATAAATAAAATGATTTTGAAACACAGCTACACTCATTCATTTTTGCATCGTCTGTGGCCACTTTCACACAACAGCAGAAGTGAGCAGTTGCAATAGAGACTTTATGGCCTGCAAAACCTAAAATATTTCCTGTCTGGCCCTAAAAAGAAAAAGGTTGAGATAAGCATGAAAACCATTTCGCATAATGCTTGGCATATACTAGAGGCTCAATAAATGATACTTATTTACATTAAATGTCCTTGATATATTCATATATAGTAAATGAACTAAAAATTATGGGTCTCCCAAGTGCTATAAATGACCCCAAAATGTAATAATGGAGACTCAGCTCAACAAAACACCCAGGCCACTCAGGGCCCCTAACAAGGCTTTCCCCATCATCATTCTGCACCCCCACTATCCACTGCAGGACTTGCTTCTACTTGCCATCTGCTCTGCAGAGAGGATGGAGAGGCACCTTCTGCGTGCCTCACGTCTGTCTTCAATGCTTTTTTAGATTACTGCTCAAAATTAACCACCCCCTCCCCCACCACTTCCTTGGGTGTAGTGTACTTTGGAAATGACCAAATGACTTGCTTTGGAATGGAATATGAGCAGACATATCATGACCTACTGGAACTCTCATTTTCAGAGTATTCATTCTAGACCCCAAGTACAAGGGAAGAAAAAGTTATTCAAACTAGAAATAATTCACTAATGAACTGGCCACCAACAAAATTAGTCCCCACTTCAAACTTCCCTTGCTGTTGGAGTCATTTCCTGCCCATCAGATCAGAATCTTAATCTTCTCTCTTGATTATTCAGTGTTTCCAGCCTGATTAGACCCATGGTCTATCCTGCTAGCCAGATGTCTACTGCCCAAGTAGTTGTCGAGGTTACATTTTTAAGTCTATAAGAATGTTGAAATAAATTATTCACAAATATAAAGCCTCAGTTAAATTTGTTCCTTCTGCCAGCCACATGGAAAGGAAACACACTGGTGAAAACATAAAATGCAGTCAACTGAGGTTACAGCTAATTTTTGGCATGGAATCAACTTCTCAGATTTTCAGCTAAAAAAGATTGCTTCCAAATTCACATACTGAAAAGTAAAGAAAGAAAAAAATTGAGTTTACAGTCATTGCAGCAGTAAATGGTGTATGGAACTCCTTGACATCCTCTCTTGAGGACCCTACTTTCTCAGACTCTAGGTAACTTAAAAGGAAAAAAAATGAATGAATATGTTATCATCATCTATTAGCCCACTGAGGAGTTTGGCCAGGTAATATCTTCTAGGAGGAAAACACAAACCATCACACTAAAGGGTTTTCTACAGGGTAGGGCATGAGGTACTCACCATTATTCTCTAAAAACAAAAAAGAAGAGGTAGGGAGGGGGGCAGGAAATGCGTCAAAGGAGAAGAATCAGGGAATCCTGCTTAGAGGGGACGCTGCCCCTGAAGATTTCACGCCACTAGAATTCTTGGCTCAATTACATTAACAAATTATTCATTCAAGCCAGCAATGGCACATAAAAAAATTATTTATATGCTTTCTACTAACACAATCTGATCAGACTTCCTTTATCTCTGGCTCAGTTTTAATAATTTTTTCAACTTTTTAAAAAAACTGTTTATGTAAATATTAAAAGCCAATTCAAGTCCTATTTTAAAGATATCTCAGTGAGGGGTAGACGGGAGCAGGATCTGCTTCTTTGCCAAGGGCACTTTGGTTGCTATTTTCTTTTTTTTTTTTTTTTATTATTATTATACTTTAAGTTCTAGGGTACATGTGCATAACGTGCAGGTTTGTTACATATGTATACTTGTGCCATGTTGGTGTGCTGCACCCATCAACTCGTCAGCACCCATCAACTCGTCATTGACATCAGGTATAACTCCCAATGCAATCCCTCCCCCCTCCCCCCTCCCCATGATAGGCCCCGGTGTGTGATGTTCCCCTTCCCGAGTCCAAGTGATCTCATTGTTCAGTTCCCACCTATGAGTGAGAACATGCGGTGTTTGGTTTTCTGTTCTTGTGATAGTTTGCTGAGAATGATGGTTTCCAGCTGCATCCATGTCCCTACAAAGGACACAAACTCATCCTTTTTTATGGCTGCATAGTATTCCATGGT
>NW_022166532.1:0-1408 GCF_008728515.1 Papio anubis | reverse complement strand
CTGGGACTACAGGCGCCCGCCACCTCGCCCGGCTAGTTTTTTTTTTAATATTTTTTAGTAGAGACGGGGTTTCACCGTGTTAGCCAGGATGGTCTCGATCTCCTGACCTCGTGATCCGCCCGTGTCGGCCTCCCAAAGTGCTGGGATTACAGGCGTGAGCCACCGCGCCCGGCCTGACCCAGGGTCTTTCAACTTTCTCTTCTGTCATCTTTCCCTGAAGGCCTTAATCCTCATACTTGTGGCTTCATGGTCACAACATGGTACAGTAGTTGTGTTACAAGAACGGAGTCTCGATCCAGACCCCAAGAGAGGGTTCTCAGATCTCACACAAGAAAGAATTCAGGAAAGTTCATAGTGTAAAGTGAAAGCAAGTTTATTAAGAAAGTAGAGGAGGCCGGGCACCGTGGCTCATGCCTGTAATCCCAGCACTTTGGGAGGCTGAGGCAGGCTGATCACCTGAGGTTGCAAGTTTGAGACCAGCCTAACCAACATGGGGAAACCCCGTCTCTACTAAAAATACAAAAATTAGCCAGGCATGCCTGTAATCGCAGCTACTCAGGACGCTGAGGCAGGAGAATCACTTGAACCTGGGAGGCAGAGGTTGCGGTAAGCCGAGATCACACCACTGCACTCCAGCCTGGGCAACAAGAGTGAAACTCTGTCTCAAAAAAAAAAAAAAAAAAAAAGAGAGAAAGTAGAGGAATAAAAGAATGGCTACTCCATAGGCAGAGCAGTCCCAAGGGCTGCTGGCTACCCATTTTTATTGTTATTTATTGATGATATGGTAAACAAAGGGTGGATTATTCATGCCTCCCCTTTTTAGACCACGTAGGGTAACTTCTTGACTTTGCCCTAGCATCTGTAAACTGTCATGGCGCTGGTGGGAGTGTGGCAATGAGGAGGACCAGAGGTCACTCTCATGGCCATCTTGGTTTTTGGAGGGTTAGAGCTGGCTTCTTTACTGCAACTGTTTTATCAGCAAGGTCTTTGTGACCTGTGTCTTGTGCCGACCTCCTATCTCATCCTGTGACTTAGAATGCCTTAACTGTCTGGGAATGCAGCCCAGTAGGTCTCAGCCTCATTTTACCTCGCCCCTATTCAAGATGGAGTTGCTCTGGTTCAAATGCCTCTGACAGTTGTACCCTGAACACAATTCAGAAGAAGAAGGGGCATGGGGCCAATCATCCCTGCCCTCTACCTCTTTGTTTTTTGTTTTTTGTTTTTGTTTTTGAGATAGGTCCTGACTCTGTTGCTCAGGCTCTTGTGCAGTCAGGCACAATCTCAACTGACTGCAGCCTCAACCTTCCTGTCTCGAGCAATCCTCCCACCTCAGCCTCCTGGGTGACTGAGACTGAGTCACCACCATGCCAGGCTAATGTTGTTTTTTTTTTTTTTTTTTTTTTTTTTT
>NW_022166531.1:0-1409 GCF_008728515.1 Papio anubis | reverse complement strand
TGCTCTTGTTGCCCAGGCTGGAGTGCAATGGCGCAATCTCAGCTCACCGGAACCTCCATCTCCTGGGTTCAAGCAATTCTCCTGCCTCAGCTTCCCAAGTCGCTGGGATTACAGTGTCCGCTACCACTCCCAGCTAATTTTTTGTATGTTTAGTAGAGACGGGGTTTCGCCATGTTGCCCAGGATGGTCTCGAACTCTTGACCTCAGGTGATCCACCCGCCTCGGTCTCCCAAAGTGCTGAGATTACAGGCGTGAGCCACGGCGCCCAGCGGGAATAAGGAATTTCTAATCTCCCTTCGAGGTCAAAGCTCCTCGTCTTCGGCCATGATGCAGTTGTGCCTCTGGCCTCGAACTTCTCAGTGCAGTTCTCTTCAGACTAAGGTTGGAGAAGGTCTGTAGGTTGGGTAACTTTGCTGAAGACTTGGGTGGGTCACAGCTGGAGGTCACATGCATAGAACACCGTCATCCCACAGGCCCAGCTCGCAGCTTTCTCTACCACCTGCTCGGCTGCCTCCCAATCCCAGACACAGACCCCAGAGTCATGGATGAGTTTTCCCTGGTCTTAGCCAAAAAGCTGCACCCACGTCCGGCCCCACTGTGAGGTCTCCCTCTCTAACCCATGGACTTCGCTGAAGTCCTTCCTAAGAGAAAGTCTGGTCAGCGGTGTATTCTCTATCCGGTGCAGGTACAGCACAGGAGCTCTTGCGGAAGAAGGAAAAGGCGGCGGAATGTGTGGGTGCACTGACCCTCCGTGAACCCAGCGGCTCTGAGTTAACTCTGCAACGCCCCCTACAGAGCGAGAATGCCTAATACTCACCCTGTGCAGTGCCGGCCTGTGCACTAAATACCTCTCACCACAGCCACATGATGACTGCCTGGAACTCTAGATACTTTGCCTTCATGGTCCCCTTCCTCCATTAAAAAACTAGTATTATTAAATAACAAATTCTATTTTATGATTGCATTGGTATTAAGATGACTATATTAATAGTATGTAATAAAATATTTTCTTTCATTGAAAAGTTCATTTTTTCCCTTCTGATATTTAAAAGAAATTAAAACATTTTCCGGCTGGGCGCGGTGACTCACGCCTGTAATCCCAGCACTTTGGGAGGCTGAGGGCGGGCGAATCACGAGGCCAGGAGATGGACACCATCCTGGCTAACATGGTGAAACCCCGTCTCTACTAAAAATACAAAAAATTACCTGGGCGTTGGGGTGGGTGCCTGTAGTCCCAGCTACTTGGGAGGGGGAGAGAGGAGAATCACTTGAACCAGTAGGCGGAGGCTGCAATGAGCCGAGATCGCACCGCTGCACTCCAGGCTGGGAGGCGGAGCGAGACACCGTCTCAAAAAAAAAATTCTGGGGGCTGGGCGCGGTGGCTCAAGCCTGTAATCCCAGCACTTTGG
>NW_022166530.1:0-1409 GCF_008728515.1 Papio anubis | reverse complement strand
CAGGAGTGGGGGTCACAAAGTGCTCAGTGGGGGAGCTTTTTGAGCCAGGATGAGCCAGGAAAAGGAATTTCACAAGATAATATCATCCCTTAAGGCAAGGACCGGCCATTTTCACTTCTTTTGTGGTAGAATGTCATCAGTTAAGGTGGGACAGGGCATTTGCACTTCTTTTGTGATTCTTCAGTTACTTCAGGCCATCTGGGTGTATACGTGCAAGTCACAGGGGATGCGGTGGCTTGGATTGGGCTCAGAGGCCTGACATTGCCCTCTTCCCGACCTTCCCTACCTTTTCCCTCCTGTGTGGTTCTCTCACAAAGTGAATGGCCTCAGCCACAGCTTCTCTGCAGCTGCATCAGACTGTGGGGACAGGAGTGGTGGCTGCTGCAGGGCCTGCTGTCCCCACGGAGCCCAGTCTTGCTTGCCGCTGCAGCCTGGTGATCATTTTGTACCTCAAGTATGTAATTCTACAGAACGAGAGCCAACATGCTGGGGATGGAGGCGTCTTTATCACGGTGCTCTGCATATTTTAATCTTGGGTAGAAAGTATGGAAAAGTATGGGATACATGTGGTTTGATGTCAGAAGGACGTTGTGAACTTGACGTGGACTGAGGATATTCAGGTGCAACAGGCACCGCGGCTTCATTAAATGAGACTTCTCCATCTCCCTGCCAGGCACGCACAGGTGTATGGCCACATCTTATGTGTCATCCTTATTCTAGAGTGCGCCTTGTCGTCATGCTTAAAGTTCCATGATGATATTCTGCCTCATAGAGTAGGTCCCAAACCTCATTCAACACAGAAATGTACTCTTGCTATTCTACACAGAAAGCACTTTCATATACCAAGTGGGAGAGCAGTCCTAAAATCTGGGCTGGAATCACAGAAGGAAGGCTTTGGGAAGCAACAGATTCCCTAGTCCAAAGCTGGTTTTTGATGAACCTAGAAACAGGACCAAGAGAAGTGAATTTGCCTAAGGCCCTGACAGTGTCTCACGGTAGCATTTGAACCTAGCAGTTTCTTGACCTATTTCTTTAAATGTTTAGTCATGCTTCCTCTGATTCCTATATAAACGTATTCCTCATTCATTCTTTTGTTTCAGTGAATTATGCAGTGCTACCCCATAACAGTATTTGAGTCAAAATGTGGCAGTGTTTATCCCTTTCCAAGGTTTTTAGTTGCACAGGTTTTCAAAGTTGTGCTAACAGTTTCTTGTTGGTTGCAAGGTGTCCTTTCAGAAGCCAATTGTGTGGTGTATTGATGTTGATTGTTGGAGGTAGTTTGGTTAGAACGTACTTCGAGTGGCTGGCGTGGGCCTGGGGGACAGTGACAGCTGCCTGCTTCATGGGCAGAGATGAAGTAATTGCTTCCTGGGAAGTACCATCCTCCTGGCCACACTCTCCAGCCCATT
>NW_022166529.1:0-1409 GCF_008728515.1 Papio anubis | reverse complement strand
AAGGAAGGGAGGGCAGGGCTAGAGGTGAAACCTTCAAAGAGGTGAGGAGGAACCAACTCATCTCTGAGGAATGATAGATGGATTCAACCAACCATCCATCTATCCATTAAACAAGTTACAGCAGCCCCTACCTCAAGGAGCTTAGTTTCAGGGAGCCACGAAAATCGGTAGAGAAGTTTCAAGGAAAGAAAACTGAGATTAAAGATAAGGACTGAGGAAAGCTATCAGATTTGGTGACTTTTGAGTGACGGAGAGTGTGTATGTAAGGATGAATGAGTGAGTATGCTTTTGTGCTTTAGTGAGGAAGCAGAGATGCTCGGAGGTAAGGGGAGAGAGGACTTTTAGGATACACTTCTGGGTCTATGGAAGAGTTCCCAAAGTCCCCAGCAGGTCAGGAATTCATGCACCTTGATTGCTGTGGGAGGTCCTTCTGGCCTCTCCCCATGCTCCTCCCCTTCCCCAGCCTGTCAGAGCCATGTAACTCAACCTTCTCATTCAGCCCATGTTTCTATTTTTTAGCTACCCTCCCTCCTCCAGCTCAAGTTCAAGCTTTCCGAGACACGCAGACCTCTGTCACCCTGACATGGGATCCCGTGAAAGAACCAGAGCTCCTGGGTTATTACATCTACTCCCGGGAGGTGGGGTCATCTGAGTGGCAAACAGTTAACAACAAACCCATCCAAGGCACCAGGTACGTCTGCCCACCTGTATCAGTCTGTTCTCACACTGCTATAAAGACATACCTGAGACTGGGTGATTTCTTTTATAGAGAGGTTTAATCAGCTGACAGTTCTGGGAGCTGTACGGGCCTCTGCTTCTGGGGAGGCCTCAGGAAACTTATGATTGTGGAGGAAGGCGAGGAGGAAGGAAGCATGTCTTACATGGCGGGAGCAGGAGAGGGAGAAAGAGCAAAGCGGGAAGTGCTACACACTTCCAAACAACCAGACCTCGTGAGAACTTGCTCCTTGTCTTGAGAACAGCAAAGGGGAAATCCGCCCCAAAAATCCAATCTCCTCCCACAAGGTCCCTTCCCCAACACTGGGGATTACAATTCAACCTGAGATTTGGGTGGAGGCACAGAGTCAAACCAGATCACCCCCCTTCTTGCACGAGGCATCCTTGAAGGGAGGCCATAATAATAATGAAGCCTAGCATTTCACAGTATTTACCCTGCGTCAGGTACTGTTCTAGCATTTTTCCTATGTGAGGTCATCTAGTTCTACCTGCAAGCCTATACGTGTAGGACTATTATTTTTATTATTTTACAGATGAAGAAACTGAGGCTTGGAGAGGTTACATAAGGTTACATAACTTGCCAAAGCCCCTGTAGCTTAGTAAGTGGCAGGACTGGTACTTGAACCCAGATGGTCTTTTTCAACAAACCTCATTGAGAATGTGCTATTTGCAGG
>NW_022166528.1:0-1409 GCF_008728515.1 Papio anubis | reverse complement strand
ATATGAACTATTTACTGTGCCAGTGTCTAATTCAGGATCCTGGTTTAAAAAAGGTGATGGCATCCAAGCAGTATCATTAGTAAATACTGGGGCTTCTCTGTCTCCCCAGGCCACACCTTGATATAAGGGTGGAAAAGGAATATAAGCCCAGTATGTAAATTCTCCAGCTGTTACCTGACAATTTACTACGGCCAGCATAGCCAGGAATAAAGTCAGTGGGGTTTTGGGCTGCCCAGCTTGTTGAACAACCCCTTCAGCTTCTTAACTGTTTCAGTTGTCCCCATGTTGGGGGCTCCGCACGTCGAGTTCCAAAGGTGAATGTTCTCTGAGCGCTCAGATTTGGCTCCTGGAATTCCTTCAGGAACTCTTTGGATCGGCTTCTCTTCGCCATGGCACTGTTTCAACCGTCGAGATGGAAACCAATAGTCTCCGGCACCTGTACGGACAAGAGTATAGCCTCGGCCCCGTTGTAAAACGTTTCCTTTTAAATATTTCCCTTGTAATGAAGGATAATACACCCACAGATTACTGTTTTGTGGCTTTTCTAAAGGCTGTTGAAAATGTTTCACTGCTGCAGACTGCTGTAATTGGCGCCAATGGTTGAGAAAATTTAAAGTAAAAAAGGCTTTCAGAATTTGATGTTTTGGGGAATCTCGCCCATTTCCCCCTTTTTGCTTTAAAAGTTGTAATTTTAAGGTAGCATTGGCTCTTTCAATAATTGCTTGACCTTGACTGTTAAATGGAATACCAGTGGAATGATGAGTATGGTATAAAGAGAGGAAGGCAGCCAATTTGCGAGAGCAATAAGCAGGGGCATTATCAGTTTTTAATTCAGCAGGGACTCCCATAACTGCAAAGCAAGTAAGTAAATGAGTAATAACAGAGTCAGCCTTTTCAGAGGGTATGGCATAGCCCACTGGAAATGTGACCACGTATCAACAGTATGATGAACATATTTGAAACGACCAAAGGAAGGAACATAAGTTACATCCATTTGCCAAATGTGATTTTGTTGAATGCCTCGAGGATTAATACCTGGACTTAAAAAAGGTGCAATAATAGGAGCACAAGATGGGCAGGCTCTGACAATAGCTCGGGCTTGACGGCGTGTTATAGAAAATCGCCGTTGTAATCCTAAACTATTAGTATGATGTAGTTGGTGCTCATCCTGAGCCCTTTGGACACTGCCAATAAGTAAAGAATCAATCTGACTATTGCCAAAAGATAAAGGTCCTGGCAAAGCTGAATGAGAACGAATATGAGTGATAAAAAGGGGGGCAGTGCGGTAAGTAAGAGTTACAAATAATAAAGAAAATAATTTTTGTAAAGGAGTTTGAGGAAATAATGGTAAAGAAGTCTGAGAAATATATTTAGTTACATATACAGCATATTGGGAATCACTAACTATA
>NW_022166527.1:0-1410 GCF_008728515.1 Papio anubis | reverse complement strand
TCTTCATTCTACCACCCCAAGGTGGTTCTCTCCAACCCCCTCCTCTTCGATTGCTCTCACACAGAGGCCATCATTTCACAACATCATGCTGGGCCAGAACAGTAACCAGGTCCCTTCCCATACCAAAGCAGCAACTATTTCAGGAAAGCCTCCTTCATATTGCAGCCATTGGACGTGATAATACATGTGATGTGCTGGCATTTGTTCAGAATCATGTGAAAATTAAGCTTCTGCCCCATCACACTAAAGTTCCAGCCCTGAGTCCCCACAGTTTTCTCCCTAGGCTAAGATAGAGAGGAAGAACATGGAATGTGCAGAAAGCATTCTCGTAAGCAAACGTATATGACTTGCCTAAACTGTAATTATTTCCTGGAACAGGATGCACCTCTAACCTCTACAGGCAGATCATAGATTCCGTTGTCCAGCTGTATAATGAAAATAGAGTTCTCAGAGAAGAATACCGGAGACTCCCCCGGCTTGCCTGAATCAAATTTCCAGAGGTAAGTGGTGAAAGGCCACAATATGAAGTCACTCTCAGATGGGTCCCTTCTCTTGTCACACCCCACTTAGAAACAAAAGAGGATGGGGAGGCCATAGCTGCTCAAAGCCTTATAACCCACGATTCTCATAGTTACTCTCAACTTAGAGACAGCTGCTTTCTAGATGCACCCCATCCAGGCCCCCAGACTGCCAGCCTCCAGGAATAAGTAGCTCTAAGAAATACACCATTTAGGTACAAGCCACACTCCACTATTGCAAATTGGAGAAGAGAAGGACAAACTTAAAAGGTGAAAATATTTAAGAGAACAACATGGTGAAACCTGGTCTCTACTAAAAATACAAAAATTAGCTGGGCATGGTGGCACGCGCCTGTAGTCCCAACTACTTGGGAGGCTGAGACAGGAGAATCATTTGAACCCAGGGCGGAGGTTGCAGTGAGCCAAGATTGTGCCACCGCACTCTAGCCTGGGTGACAAAGCAAGACTCCATCTCAAAAAAAAAGAAAAAAAGAAAAAAATGTAAGAGAACAATTATTTTAACTGAATACATTTTGTCAAGATTAAATCAACTTTCCCTTAGAGTACTGAAACAATAAGCAATCATAATTTAGATTCTAAGTTACTGGTCTTTGAGAAAGTGTGAAAACCAAAAAGATATCATAAGCCAAAAAAAGGAGCAAAAGTCCTAATTTTCAAACTGATGAAAATAAAGTACTAAAAAATTGAAATAGTCATAGTTCATCTTGGTCCTTGGCAAAATACAAATTTATTGATTTAAATCATAATATCCTAGCTACCTTTCTGTGCCTAGCTCTTACCACTGAGGAGAAAAACCAAACGTAAACAAAAGTATGTTCAAATTGGCAAAAATGTTTACAAACCTGCAAAATCTCTTCAGCCTATCCCTTAA
>NW_022166526.1:0-1410 GCF_008728515.1 Papio anubis | reverse complement strand
GGGCGGGCCTGGGGAGGTCTCGCTCTGCAAACATTTACTGCCTCATTTAACCACCACAGGACTGCCGGACTGCCGTCACTCACTGCCTCGCCAAACACTGAGTAGTTCTCACTTGTTTTTATTCATCTTTCTTAAATGTCCATAGAGCTCATATGTGCCTCAATGTTTAACACTGTAAGTGTTTTGGGTCTTTCTTTAGAAGTTTGGTAATATTTTTATGACCAGAAACATGCTGTGGGAACTTAACTTTTGTTTCCACCGTGCAAGGAAAATAAATCTCAGTACCCCAAACTCACTAAGCCAAAGGGAAAAGTCAAGCTGGGAACTGCCTCAGGCAAACTTGCCTCCCATTTTATTCCTAAATAATGTGGCTACAAGAGAAAAAAGCTACATACAGACCTCCCTCACAGTTTGTCCACAAAGAAATGCCTCGTGGGCCTCAAGATCTCTACCTGGAAAGACTTCTGCTGAATTTCACCCTGGCAATGCAGTTGCCAGCTGATCTTCCCAGGGGTGGGACAGGGCGTCATCCCTCATCTCACCTGAGACAAATACCTATATGATTGCTTCCTCTGCCCTGTGTAAAATGCAGCTTCACTGAGCCACACTAAGGTGTAAGTCACTATTCCTCTACCCCCACTCACAAGTCAATTGTGTATTCACCGAAAGGCTTTTGAAAGACTCAAAACAATGGAATCCTTTGTCTCTTGTCCACCTATAACCTGGAAGGCCCCCACCTTTGTGTTTTCTTGCCTTTCCAGATGGAACCAATGTACACCTCACACCTACTGACTGACGTCTTATGTCTAATTAAAATGTATAAAAATGTATAAAAGCAAGCTGCGTCCCAAGTACCTGGGGCAGATGCCGTCAGGACCTCCTGAGGCTATCACAGCACGTCCTTAACCCTGGGAAAGTAAACTTTCTAAAAGGATTGAGACCTGTCTCAGATATGTTGGGTTCACACTATCAATTGTGAACTAGAAGTATATCAACACCTGTCGATGGGGTTCAGTGAGGGGCCTACTGTGTCTTCAGTAGGGACTGGAACTGCATCTGTGACAACTTCCTGCCCCACAGTGCCCCTCCAAAACAGGAAAGCGAGCGCGCACCTACTCCACATACGCAGGTAGTTCTGCCGCTGGCGAGACCGCAGCGTCCTCTCCACCCACTGCCTGTGTCTCAGCTCCGAGGCAATGGTGACCTGGCCAGACACGCGGTGGCACTGCTTGCCGATGCTTCGGAGCACAACCAGCACTTCCAGCACAATCCTGGGGCAGAACAGGGTACGAACGGGTGTGCTGCAGAGCTCACGGAGCAGCTGGGGCCACCTGCAAATAGAGCCAGACTTGGAGCAGGCATTGTGATCCTCACCTGTACCTCACTCTCCTTCTGTACCTGCAAGGCTGC
>NW_022166525.1:0-1411 GCF_008728515.1 Papio anubis | reverse complement strand
ATGACGCCCTCCTCCTGGGGCTGCCCCAAAGCCCAGGAGCTTGGCAGAGTCACACGCAGGACGGTGCCATCAGGAGACATTTTGGACAAGGTGCTGAAGTGCCTGATGGACTTGGCTCTTGTCATGAAATGAATTTGCACCCTGAGGAAGCCTCTTCTTCAGTGAAAGCCTCCCCAGTCACCTCTGCCCTCTCCAATGACATGAGTCCTCCCAGGTGACCTCAGTCCTCCCAGGTGATGTCCTTTCACGGTGACTCTGGCTCTTGCAGGAGGTGGGCTACTGCAGGGACCTGAGCCCCATCGCGGCCTTGTTCCTCCTTTATCTGCCTGAGGAGGATGCATTCTGGGCACTGGTGCAGCTGCTGGCCAGTGAGAGGCACTCCCTGCAGGGTAGGTGGACAGCTGCCCCCAAGACTTCATGCAGTGAGTCCCGGGGGCAGCCACCCTGGCCAGACGATCTCCGCTTTCAGCCAAGGCACCTTCCTTGTGTTTCTTGTTGGGAACCTTTAGGATGTCTCTGCTGAGGGTCCCACAGGAGTCCGCGGCTGACCCCCAAAGCCCAAGTCAGACGCCTTTCATCCCCATCAGCGGAGGGCATCTCATCCTCCCCGTGGCCACCCTCTGTGTCCTGCTGCCACGCCCTCCGGCTCTCTGTGCAGCTGACTGTCTCCTCTCTGAGAGTCCTCCTGCCCTCCAGCTGCCCGGGCTCCTGCTGCCCTTGGTGCCCACAAATGGGCCGACCAAGCCCAGGTGGCAGCATCTCCCCATCCCGTGTCCCCTGGCCCGACCTCACTCTCAGGAGATGACCAGGAAGCCCAGCACCCGCCCTGTTCTGGCCACCTTTTTGTGGCCTCAAAGTCAGGCTTGCCCTTTTTGCACCCTGGTCCAGGAGGCGTCCAGGGGAACCTCCAGCCAGGCTCCAGGGGATGTTCCTGCCCCACCTCCCCAGGGCAAAGGCTGCATGGTGGGGTCACCAGATGGGAGGGCGGGAGGCCTTGCGGTTTTGGGGCCTCTCCAGCTGCCCAGCTCTTCCAGCTGATGGCTCCACATCTTGGGGGAAGGCTCTGATTTCATGACGGGCTGGGGGCTTCTCAGGATTCCACAGTTCAAATGGCGGGACAGTCCAGCGACTCCAAGACCATCAGGAGCATGTGGTCCCCACGTCACAGCCCAAGACCATGTGGCGTCTGGTGAGTTTATGGTCCCCTCTGCTCTTCCTCAGAGGCCCTGCCTCTCGTGGGGCTGGAGGAACGGGGCCTGGAGCCCCTGGTGGGGCTGGTGACTGGCTGAGTCCAGCCAGGGCCTGACCTGGGACGTCGGGTTCTCCATGGGCTGAGAGTTGGATTCTTTTCCTGCCCTGGAGGAGACAGAGGCACAGGGATGGGGGCCCAGCTCCCGCAGAGCAGGGCAAA
>NW_022166524.1:0-1411 GCF_008728515.1 Papio anubis | reverse complement strand
TGAGTATCATCAAGGGGCATAAGAATAGTACAGCAATGGGGCCAGGAAGAAGAATATTAGGACTCAGAAATTCTGCATTGTTCTTACTGCAGTATATTCTCCATATAGTACCCCCTATTTTCATTCCCTATAGTAATCAAGGGGATTAGTAGTATGTTTTAATTCCAAGAGAATTTTGTAGGGGGCTTTGGGGGAAATTATCTATTATATTTTTATACCAAATTTGCCTTAAGTATTTGATTTGAGCTAATATTAAAATTTGTTTGCGTGACTTGAGCACACTATACATATTTGTAAAGTCTTGATATAGAAACCAAGCAGAGAAAAGAGAACCTGGGAGTTTTCAGTAGTTTAGTTTTCAAAAAAAACTTAATTCTATATTTAGAAAATTAGGAATTAAATCTGTTAATGCATACTAGAATGTAATATAGTATTTTATTCATAAATATCAGCATAATTAAAAATAAGGATAACTACCTGATAATTTTTTCTTCCCTGAAAAATAATCTCCAAATGTTTGGGTAATTTATAACTCATATTTAATATCTCTTAGATTCATTTAGGGAAGGGTACAGGCATGTTTTAAGGAAACAATTTAGCAGTAATCTGTTTTTGAGAAAATATTAACTGAATAAAAATTTGACTTTCCTGTTTATTTAGTATTGCAGCACTGAGAAGTAGTTTCTTTTTATCTTTTTCCTTTTTTCTTTTTTTTTTTTTTGACACAGAGTCTTGCTCTGTTCCCCAGGCTAGAGTGTAGTTGCGTGATATTGGCTCCCTGCAACCTCTGCCTCCCGGGCTCAAGTGATTCTCCTGCTCAGCCTCCCAAGTAGCTGGCATTACAGGCACGCGCCACCATGCCCTGCTAATTTTTGTATTTTTTGTAGAGATGTGGCTTCACCATGTTGGCCAGGCTGGTCTCGAACTCCTGACCTCAAGTGATTTGCCTGCCTCAGCCTCCCACAGTGTTGGGATAACAGGTGTGAGCCACCTGGCCCAGTGGCTTTTTTTAGTTTTTTTAATAGCACAAACTACCTTTAAATATCATAAAATTGATAGAATTTTTTTCTCTTAAGACAAAGTTTACGATCCTGTTTTTCAAATCATATTTAGTTACCAAGTAATAGGCATGAGAACTTACCCTTAACCACAGAGATGTTTCTCTCTCTTATTCAGAGACTTAAGCTAGTTTCTGAAGGGTTAGCCAGCAGGTTCAGTTAGTTCTACATTCAACAATCACCACCACCGTTATCAAAAAGCCGTTATTGATCATTTCATTAAGCCCATGTGATAGGGAGCCATCTCCTACTGCAGCTGTGTTGTCTTCACTAAAAATCTAATTTTAAATTGTTACATATGACCTAGCTGTATGTGTATTGGCAACCTTTAGTGTTTATATAGATTAATTTTT
>NW_022166523.1:0-45139 GCF_008728515.1 Papio anubis | reverse complement strand
CCTTCCTTTCTTCCTTCCTTCTCTCTCTCTCTTCTGGTTAATTAACCAGAATATGTTTCTGCAATTCGTGATTTAGTTTTCTGACTAGCAAACTGTTGAAATGTTTTAGAAATATACTTTATTTTTTAGAATGGTTCACGGCAAAATTGAGAAGAAGATAGAGTTCCCATGTACCCTGTCTCCACACATAGATAGCCCTGACACTATCAACATCACCCAGCAGAGTGGCATGTTTGTTACAACTGATGAACCTATTGACACCTTATTGTCACCCAAAGTCTGTAGTTTACATGAGGGTTACTCTTGATGTTGTACATTGTATGGGTTTGGAAAAATGTATAATGACACATATCTATCACTATGGTATCATACAGAGTAGTTTCACTTCCCTAAAAATTCTCTGTGCTCTAGCTATTCATCTTTAAAAAATTTTAGGGCTTTATGTTCCTCTCAGATAAAATATAAAATTAGAGGAAAATCTGAGGCCCTTTTGTGGTGTGGCCTCTGCTTCCCTCTTGATGGAAGGATCTGTGGTCATAGAGACAGCCCTGAGCTGGGACACGATGGGCTGCCTGCTCCTCTCCTCTCCCCAGCGGGCTCCAAGAATCCTGAGGACTTTCAGAAGCACAAAGGCATCTTAATCTTCTCACACTCAGGCCACTGAAAACACTGAGGCCAAACCTCTAAAAGCCATCTGATCTCGCTTAGGAGATGAAAAGTGCTATTTTCTTCTTGTTGGACTCAAAAGGTTCACTGCAAAGGGACTATGGGAATAAAATTTCTTTATTGTTTAGAAAAAGAATACGAATATTGGCTTGGGAAAATTAGATTTTTTTTTTTTTTTACTCTCATTCAAATTATCATAGGAAAGGGAAAATTACCATTTTATTTTATTTTATTCTTTCAGTAGTTTTTGGAGAACAGGTGGCATTTAGTTACATACATATGTTATTTAGTGGTGATTTCTGAGATTTGATACTCATCTCCCAAGCAGTGTACACTTATCTAATGTGTAGCCTTTTATCCCTCACCCCGCTCCCGACTTTCCCCCAGCATCCCCAAAGTCCATTACATCATTCTTATGCCTTGGCATCCTAATAACTTAGCTTCCACTTATAAATGAGAACAAATGATATTTGGTTTTTTATTCCTGAGTTACTTCGCTTAGAATAATCATCTGCAACTCCCTCCAAGTTGCTGCAAATGCCAGTATTTCATTCCTTTTTATGACTGAATACTATTTCATGTTGTATACATACCACATTTTCTTTATCCACACATTGGTTGATGGGCATTTAGGCTGGTTCCATAGTTTTGAAATTGTGAATTGTGTTGCTATAAACATCCATATGCAAGTGTCTTTTAAATATAATGGCTTCTTTTCCCTTGGGTAGGCACCCAGTAGTTGGATTGCTGGATAGAATGGTGGTTCTACTGTTAGTTCTTTAAATAATTTCCACACTGTTTTCTATAGTGTTTTGTACTTGTTTACATTCCCACTGGCAGTGTAAAAGTGTTCCCTTTCCACCACATCCACACTAACATCTGTTATTTATTGTTTAATTATGGACATTCTTACAGGAGTAAGGTGGTATCTCATTTTGGTTTTGATTTGCATTTCCCTGATAATTAGTGATGTTCAGCACTTTTCATATGTTTTTTGGCCATTTGTATATCTTCTCTGAGAATTTTCTGTTCATGTCTTTTGCCCACTTTTTGATGGGATTTTTTTTTCTTGCTTATTTGTTTGAGTTCTTTATAGATTTTGGATATTAGTCCTTTGTCAGATGCATAGATTGTGAAGATTTTCTCCCATTCTGTGAGTTGTCATTTACTCTGCTGATTATTTCTTTTGCTGTGCAGAAGCTTGTTAGTTTAGTTAAGTCCCCATCTATTTATCTTTGTTTTTGTTGCATTTGCTTTTGAGTTCTTGGTCATGAATTTTTTTCCTCAGTCAATGTCTAGAAGAGTTTTTTTGATGTTATCTTGTAGAAGTTTTGTAGCTCCAGAGTTAGGTCTTTTATCCACCTTGAGTTGATTTTTGTGTAAGGTGAGAGATGAGGATTGTTTCATTCTTCTACATGGGGCTAGCCAATTATACCAAAACCATTTGCTGATTAGGGCATCCTTTCCCCACTTTGTGTTTTTGTTTGCTTGTCGAAGATCAGTTGGCTGTATTTGGCTTTATTTCTGGGTTCTTCATTCTGTTCCATTGGTCTACATGCCATTTTTATACCAGTATCATGCTGTTTTGGTAACTACAACCTTGTAGTATAGTTTGAAGTCAGTTAATGTGATGCCTTCAGTTTTGTTCTTCTTACTTTGGCTTGCTTTGGCTATGCAGGCTCTTTTTTGATTCCCTGTGAATTTTAGGATTGTTTTTTTCTAGTTCTGTGAAGAATGATGATGGCATTTTTATGGGAATTGCATTTAATGTGTAGATTGATTTCAGCAGTATAGTCATTTTCACAATATTGATTCTACCAATTTAGAAGCATGGGATGTGTTTCCATTTGTTTATGTCATCTCCTGATTTATTTCAGCAGTGTTTTGTAGTTTTTCTTGTAGAAATCTTTCACATCCTTGGTTAGGTATATTTCTAAGTATTTTATTTTTTGCAACTGTTATAAAAGAGATTGTGTTCTTCATTTGATTCTTTGCTTGGTTTTTGTTGATGTATAGCAGTGTACTGATATGTGTACATTGATTTTGTATCCTGATAATTTACTGAATTCATTTTTCAGATCTAGGAGCTTTTTGGATGAGTCTTTAGGGTTTTCTAGGTGTATAATCATATCATTGGTGAACAGGAACAGTGTGACTTTCTCTTTACTGATTTGGATGCCCTTTAGTTATTTCTCTTGTTGATTGCTCTGGCTAGGACTACCAGTATTATGTTCAAGTGATAAAAGTGGGCATCCTTGTTTTGTTACAGTTCTCAGGGGGAATGCTTTCAAGTTTACCCTGCTCAGTATTATGTTGGCTATGGGTTTCTCATAGATGGCTATTATTAACTTGAGGTATGTCTTTTCTATGCCAATTTTGGTGAAGGTTTTTATCATAAAGTGATGCTGGATTTTGTCAAATGCTTTTTCTGCATCTAATCAGATGATCATATGATTTTTGTTTTTAATTCTGTTTATGTGATGTATTACATTTATTGACTTGTATATGTTGAACTATCCCTGCATCCCTGTATCCCACTTGATCATGATGTATTATCTTTTTGAAATGCTGTTGGATTTGGTTAGCTAGTATTTCACTGAGGATTTTTGCATGTATGTTCATCAGGGATATTGGTCAGTAGTTTTTTGTTTTTTTTTGTTGTTGTTGTTATGTCCTTTCCTGGTTTTGGTACTAGGGCAACACTGGCTTCACAGAATAACTTAGGGAGGATTTTCTCTTTCGGTACCTTTTGGAATATTTTTAGCAGTATTGGTACCAATTCTTCTTTGAATGTCTGATAGAATTCAGCTGTGAAATCATCTGGCCCTGGAAGATTTTTTTTGGCAATTTTTTTTTTTTTTTTTTTTTGAGACGGAGTCTCGCTCTGTCGCCCAGGCTGGAGTGCAGTGGCCGGATCTCAGCTCACTGCAAGCTCCGCCTCCCGGGTTCACGCCATTCTCCTGCCTCAGCCTCCAGAGTAGCTGGGACTACAGGCGCCCGCCACCTCGCCCGGCTAGTTTTTTTGTATTTTTTAGTAGAGACGGGGTTTCACCGGGTTAGCCAGGATGGTCTCGATCTCCTGACCTTGTGATCCGCCCGTCTCGGCCTCCCAAAGTGCTGGGATTACAGGCTTGAGCCACCGCGCCCGGCCTTTTTTTGGCAATTTTAAAAATTACTGTTTCAATGTCATTACTTATTATTGGTTTGATAATTGGTGTTCCTGAGGATAAGATAAATTTAAAAGTTTGGAAAACTTATTTGAGAGAGTTCTTGAGGAACCCTTCCCTGGCCTTGCTAGAGATCTAGACATCCAAATAAAAGAAGTTCAAAGAACACATGGGAAATTTATCACAAAAACATCATCACCCAGGCACATAGTTATCAGGTTGTCTAAGGTCAAGATGAAAGAAAGAATATTAAGAGCTGTGAGGCAAAAGCATCAGGTAACCTATAATGGAGGAGCTATCAGATTAGTTGATTTCTTGGCAGAAACTTTACAAGCCAGAAGGGATTTGGGTTCTATCTTTTGCTTCCCCAAACAAAATTATCAATAGTTAAGAAATTTGTATCCAGCAAAACTAAGCTTCGAAATGAAGGAGAGCTAGTCTTTTTCAGAAAAACAAATGCCAAATTTGTCATTAGCAAGCTAGCACTATAGGAAATGCTAAAATGAGTTCTAAATCTTGAAACAAAACCTCAAAATACACCAAAACAGAACCTCCTTAAAGCCTAAATCTCATAGGGCCTATAAAACAATAACACAATGAAAAAAAACAAGTTATTTAGGCAAGAACTAGCAGGATGCATAGAATAGTACCTCACATATCAATACTAACATGGAATGTAAATGGCCTAAATTCTTCACTTAAGAGATACAGAATGGCAGAATGGATAAAAATCCACCAATTAAGTATCTTCTCTCTCTGAGAGACTCACTTGACACATAAGGACTCATATAAACTTAAGGTAAAGGGATGGAAAATGATATTCTATGCAAATGGAAACCCAAAATAAGCAGGAGTGTAGCTATTCTTACATCAGACAAAACAGGTTATAAAGCAAAACAGCAAAAAAAGACAGAAGGATGAAGGATCAGTCCAACAGGAAAATATCATGATCCTAAATATATATGCCTTTAACATTGGAACTCCAAAATTTATAAACAATTACTATCAGACCTAAGAAATGAAAGAGAAGACAACACAACAATAATAGGGGACTTCAATACACCACAGACAGTACTAGACAAGTCATCAAGACAGAAAGTCAACAAAGAAATAATGAACTTAAACTATACCCTAGAACAAATGGACTTTATAGATATTTACAGAACATTCTACTCAACAACTGCAGAATATACGTTCTTTTTGTCAGTACATGGAACATTCTCCAAGATAGACCATATGATAGGCCATAAAACAAGTCTCAATAAATTTATGAGAACCAAAATCATAACAAATATCCTCTCAGACCGCAATAGAATAAAACTGGAAATTAACTACAAAAGGAACCTTCAAAACTATACAGATACATGGAACTTAAATAATCTGCTCTTGAATGATCTTTGGGTCCACAATGAAATCAAATAATTTAAAAATTATTTGAACCGAACAATAACTGTGACATAACTTATCAAAACCTGTGGGATACAGCAAAAGTGGTGATAAGAGGAAAGTTCATAGCATTAAATACCTACATGAAAGGTCTGAAAGAGCACAAATAGACAATCTAATGTCACACCCTAAAGAACTGGAGAAACATGCATAATCCAAACCCCAACCCAACAGAAGAAAAGAAAGAACCAAGATCAGAGCAGAACTAAGTGAAATTGAAACAAACAAACAAAAAATACAAAAGAAATAAGAAGCTGGTTCTTCAAAAAGAAAAAAACAGAATTGATAGATCATTAGTGAGAATAACCAAGAAAATATGGGAGAAAATTAAAATAAGCTCAATTAAAAACAAAAAAGGAGATATTACAACCGATACCACATAAATACAAAAGATCATTCAAGGCTACCATAGGGATCTTTATGCACACAAACTAGAAAATCTAGAGGAGATGGATAAATTCCTGGAAATGAAAATAGTCATTTTCAAGGGATGGGGTAGACTATTTCTACTGTAATTATAGTCATGCTTTTTGCAGTGAGTATCTGGACTATAAATGTTAAAGTGATGTTGATAGAAAATATGACTATGTTTAAAATTTTGGCTTGAACATAGCTACTCAGAGCTTAAACTTGTGGTGCTTATCATCTGCCACTTATAATTTCCCACTAGGTCTAACGTCAATTAAACAAGATGCTGGTCTTCATCTGTTCAGTTATTACTGGGAAAGGACTTGACCGACTTGCTTGTTTTTCCAAAGCAGCTTCTCATCACATTTTCACTGTCTTTGTGTAAGGTGGTGGACAATTTTCAATTGCCACTAGTTTCCTATGTTCTGCTGTTAGACAGGCAATTAGAAAGATTAGGAATTAAAACAAACAAAATAAAAAACCTAATTTGCCTATAGAGCTCTTCATATTTTATCCTGGGGAAATTATAATTCCAGAGGCCATAGGGGAGCTGGGGACCAAAGAGCTTCTGAGTCCTCCAATTCTCCTAGAGCTGCCCTCTCAGGGACTGAGCCTGAACCCCATTGTCTGGGTAGTCACTTCCAGCAGAATAGAGTCCATCTATGTGGTGTGACAAGGTCAGAGAAATGCTGAGGAGCCTGTGTGTGTGGCTGCATGCGTGTGTGTGTGTGTGTGTGTGTGTGTGTGTGTGTGTCAAGGGGATGGTGGGGTACAGAGAAGACAGTTTGAGATTTGGTGAGCAGATGTGAATGCAAAAGATTGAAGTAGAGAAAGCACACTGATGAGAAATGTTGGGTATGATAAGTTGAAATTCATACAATGTTACTAAAAATTACATAAAATATAAATATAACTTTCAAGTTATTTTGAGATGCTGGACTGATCTTCTTTGAATGTAAATTTGTGAAGAGCCCAAACCCTGAGGAATATAGAGATTAATCTGGGTGACAAGCATAATAAAACTTTTTGTTTCTCCTTTCCAAGTCCCTTAAATAGTTACTAGTATTTTTTACTTTATCTATTGATAGTCTCATTCATTCTCATGGTTTTAACCAGTTCCAATATGCTTATAGTTTTTTTCTCCCATTTTCTTTCTCTTCCTAATTTATCCATTGAATTTAAAATGTATGCATTTAAATCCTGCTGGACATGTTGACAATGATTCTTTTCTTGGCCAAACTTTATCCAGGCTTGTGAACCTCTTCCTAGGCCCATTTATGAACTTTATAAAATCCAGTTTTAGCAAAGAACCTGCTAAGTCAGTTTAGCCAGGATCCCCAATTCTCGATATCTGATCACCCACAATGAAATTTGATTGAGTTCTTCATCCCCACTGTTGCCGGGTGATATCTGGTCACCCTGCCTGCCTTCAGTGAGAATCCTGTGAGGTTGCTTTAGCCAGTATCCCCTTTGTCCCTGACTTCCCTCTTAGTAATGTTCCCTCCATTGATCACCACCGTGCTCCTTGGCTATCAATCCCCACTTGCCCAGGTTGTATTCGGGATGGAGCCCGGTCTGTCTTCCCACTGCAAGACCTGGTTGCAGTGGCCCCTGTGCCTATCATAATGTCCTGAGTAAAGTCAGCCTCACTGTGCTTTAACAAGGGTCATTGAATAATTTTCTTTAACAATGTTTGCTTTCACGCACCTCAGTTGCACCTTACTCACAGCTGGCAGGCACTCATCCATTCTCTTCTGGAATTGCTCTTCCTGCCAAGACCTGACTCCAACTCCCAGAAAAATGGCGTCACCATCCATACATCTGACTGAACCACAGTCCGGGATCTCAACTGGACTCCTCTTCCCCACCAATGTCCCATCCATCTCCAAGCCTTGCTATTTTACCCACTGCATGTTCCATCCCTGCTCATAATCCCTATTATTTGTGGCCTGTGTCTCTCTCTTGCCCTTGTTTGTGTCCTTTTCAAATCTCTAATGCTTAGCAGTTGTGAGGCCTTGGACATGAGATAATCCTTCTGGCCCTTGTTGTTTTTTCTAATCTATAAAAAACATACAAGGTGATAACCATTCACTGTAACTCCCTTGAAAGTCATGGTTTGTACCTGTTATCTCAGCCTAATAATTAAATAGTGCTCCCCTTTGACTCTCAGATGTGTAATACATTAAGTTGTCACCCCAAACATGGGAGAAATCATAACCACCTCATAGGATTAATGTGCTGATTTAGCAAATTCAAGTAAAGTACTTGGGACTGCATGTGTCATACAGTAAGCACTACAAATGCTATGTATTAGGAACAGAAGGAATCTTTACCATTTCAGCCTTTCTTGCGAGGGTTTTTTCCCATCTCATGTTCTAACTTTTGCCGTTTCCTTGTGCACATCACACTGTTACCTTCATTCTTTGTCTTTTCCTAAGGGTTTTCTTTGCCTCACATTTGCCCCATATCCTCCTCCATCGCCATCCCTTCCCTCCACTCTCTGGCTAATATTAGTCATCCTTAAACCAGTAATCTTCCTCTCTAGGATGCTAGGCATACTCTTTTCGTGCTTCCCCTTAGTGCACATCTTTTTATTGATATTACTGTGTTTCCTTTGTATCTGTACAGTTGATGTCATCTCCTCAAAGAGAGCAATTGCACCTTGTTTACTGTTGAATCCCCAGTGCCAAGCAAAATGCTGAGTACATGGAAAGTACTCCAGGCATATTTGTTGAATTGAGCTCTCTGCAGTTTGTCTTTGGTGCAAAGAAAGCAATTAGAGTCCCCTGTGGTTACACGAGCCCCGCTTCGTCTTCCTCTGACCAGAGGCTTCCCTGGAAACTCTTATTTTTGCTTTCTTCTAACTTTCCTTTTCTATTGCAAAATGTCTAATGTATTTTCAAAGTCTTGGTTTCTTTTCTAAACACTGCAGGCATCTGACAATTTTAGACTCTCATGTTTGCAAGAGCCATCTAAAAAGGGATGAATTGTTTCTTTTTTATCATTTCAAAACACATTAAAACACAATTTGCGAAAGAAACGTAGAATAGTTTTTTTTCCAAAAAGTTAATAGGAATGAAATTTTGCTTTTTGCTGAAATTACATGAAATCACAGGATGCCTTAAGGGGAGGGGTGGGAAGCAAGTAGCTAGAACGACTTTTGCTTGTGAGTTTTACTTTACATAGCAAGAGTGAACAAAATCACTCATCTTTAATTTTTTCTCTAACACAGTATGCTCTGAATGTTCTCATCCTGCTAATCCAGTAGGAAACTGTCTCCTAAGCTAATTTGGATTGCTATCTTCTCCGTGCTCACTCCTCTGCAGTTATCTGAAGCCCACAGGGACATCACTGTCCATATCCAGGAATGTTGGTCTCAGGATGGTTATCACTGACCTTAGACTCTTGAAATTGGTAGTATCACTGCTCCTGGGCCTACTTAGGGCAGAAGGACCTTTTTTAGACCAGAGCCCAGAGCCCGGAGCCCACAGCTGTGCATTCCTAAATTAATTACGCAACAATTCCCTTCTGAGGCCTTTGCATCTACTCATGCATTCAAAAGTGTGGGGCAGATCAACTCCATGTTGAAACATTTTGGACATCTGTCACCTTTCCAGTATTCGGAGAAACTTTCTCAAAATCTACATGTCCCTTCTTCTTCTTTGAGACTCTAGTTCTGAATGTTTTACCTCTAGGATAATTCAGTTCTTTCTGAAAATAAAAGTATTTCACTATGATGAAGGTTATAGACAGGAAGTTCCAGAGGTCTACAGCTCAAAAGTCTGCTATCCTCAAATCCCTCCTTACACTCCAGAAGCACGGGGGAGTGGAGTAAAGAGGGCAAAATATTCATTCTTTCTGATATTTCTATATTAGTAGAAATTAGTATCAATATTTTACTGAGACACTGATTATCCTGCCACATGGCAATTTATTGTATACTTACCATGTTTCAGAAGTTTCCTTAAGTACTTTACATGTTCCTTATCTTGGTGCATTCTGTGTTGCTATGAAGGAATACCTGAGGCTGGATAGTTTACTAAAAAATGAGGTTTATTCATGTCACACCTCTGCAGGCTGTACGAGAAGCATGTCACTGACATCTGTTCAGCTTCTGGTGAGGGCATTTGTGCGGAGACAATACATGGCAGAGAAGGTCAAGGGGAAGTGGGTATGTAGGAAGAGGGGCCAAACCCACGGCATCCTAGTTTTATAAGAACCCACTTCCACAGAACTAATGAATTCCCTTGAGAACCAACCCAGTCTCACAAAAGTAAGAACTCACTCACTACCATGATAGCAGCATGGAGCTTCTCATCAGGGATCCACCCAGCTCAGCCCCGCCTCCCAACACCGCCACACTGAAGACTTAATTTCATCATGAGACTTAGTGGGGACGAACAACCACATCCAAGCCATAGTTTACCTCATGTAAGACCCATAACGAATTTACAAGGATGCTTATTTTGTTGGTGAATAAACCAAAATTTCGAGAGGTAAAATTGTGCAAGATATCACAGGTAGTTGTTATTGGTCAATCTAGGATATAAATTGTGACTTTAAATTTGGAATCTCATAAACTTAAATACTCTGCTAGCTAGAAGTCTGGTGAACCTGAAAATAATATGCTTTTGCATAGAAATTGGATCTTGAGTGATGGAATAACAGTACTGCTCTATGTATAATCCTAGGCAAAGGCCTTCCCTATTTAAGTGTGAAAGATAATGGATTTTGAGAAGGGGAATTTTCATTTAAGATTTACTGTTTGTATGTTCTCAGTATCTTTCCCAGAACCTTGGGCATTGTAAATGTTCCATATTTATATAAATGCATACAATGTTTTTACTGAAGAAACTGATCTCTAATGGTGGTTAAATCATAGAATTTCAAGTTACTTGGATCTCAACAGGAAAAGGGGTTTAGTGGAAAGAGCGTACGTTTTAAATCACTTCTCTTGGATTCTGGCTCAGCCACCAGGTAATCAAGTCCAGGTTATTTTGCAGCTCTGAATTAGATTTCCAGCTCTGTAGAATGGAATGAATGACTCTTGTCTATGAAGGGTGTTATGAGGATTAAATCCTCAGTCTATGTGAGTCCTTAAAACACAGCAAGCATCCAGGGAGTTTCTTTCCTCTTTTATCCTCCCACTGGCACAGGCAATCATGCCTGGCCACTCATAATCACACAGATTCACAGAATAATATGGGCCTTCATGTATGTTTTAAGGGTGGCTGCATCTTCTGGCAACGCACCATCACTGTGTGAATTCTATCTGCCCTGATCTGCTCCCCAGTCATTGATGATGGAAGGCAGTTTGTTTAGATTCTGGGAGAAACACTAAAAAACTCAATAGTCAGAGATGCTGGTCCCCGATGACATGCAGCCTGATAGCCAAAGAAAGGTCATTTATTTCAGTATCTAAAGTATATGAGAGGAAAGGAAGGAGTTAATATGAGTTGCATATAAGAGGCTGGAACATTTCATGGCAGGGAGAGAAGAAAGTCCCAGTTGAGGGTTCACTAATGGTTTTGTGGGAAAGAGGGAAAGAAGACCTCCAGGCTGGCCTTGAAGGGCAAGGTTGATTAGTGGAGGTCAGAAAAAGAAAACTATAAAAAAAAAACTACAAAGAAAAAATGTATTTGTTATTGCTAAACTAAAATCTCTATGAAAATCAGCTTTAAAGACCAAATAGTTATCAGCAATTAATCTTCATCGTGAAATGCCTCACATTATCCAGTTCACATGGAATACTTTTACAGTAACCACAGATTCTGTTTAAAGTGGATTTATTGGGAATGAGATTTTAACTCTTGCCCCTTCCTCCCAAACTAGTTCCATGCTCCTGAAAACATTATCTGTAAAATATAAATATAATTGATGGGATACTCCAATGGAAGTAAAAAGAATCAAACTCAATTTCCTTAAAAGCCAATTTCCAAGGCACATTCTCTAGAAGCAGTACCCACTGGAGGGACTTGGCTGAACCGAGGGAGGCAGAACGGAAAAGAACAATGGCCCAAGCAGGGATGTGTTATTAAAAAAGTTCAGCTGTGTCTAATCCAGGTGTTAGGGGTTTGGGAGTGGTTGAGGCCACACACTATAATGCACAAATTCCACCTTGCAGAAAGCTGATCTGACTTTGTACTGTGGTATCAATTAATTAGTTGTGGATGCTCCAGGGTGCGTGTGAACAGAGGGCTTTGATGCTGGTGTAAACTCCCAGGCATGTGGGGTCAGGGGGCTCCTCTCTGCAGTGGGCAATTCTCCAGTGAAAGTTGTGCAGGTGAAAGCCATGATCTGCAGCATTTGCAGCAGCTGAGTGAGGGTGCCCTGAGGAACAGAGAAAAATCTGGGTAGAACACTAACATCTGTTGTATTCTTCTTTTTGAATCTGTCAAATCCACTTGATTATCATATAAATTCTCTCTATCCAAGTATAGCATTCCCAGGATTCTCTGAGAACTTACTAGAGGAAGGTTAGTGGGACAAACTAAATTCTCCAAAGCTACAGTGCGTTGCATGACTACAACTAGTATTCAACACCCCTCTCCCTTCTCTACTACCCTTTGTAGATTTGGCTCCATCTCAGCTAACACTTCTCTAGTGCAGGTTAGTTTTCTTTTGTAAGGGGTGGGAGCCTCTGATTTGCATGCACGTATCAGCCTGTGGCTACTGTACTTGCCCAGTGACGGTGACAGTTGGGCCTAGGAGCACCAAGAGATGCCATTATGGAACACAGTAGTGGGAAACATATTGCCTTTCCTGCCTTTATTACGAATCCTCACCACTCTCCCTGTGGAAGGAAGTACATGAAATGTGCTTATCACCAAATGGCCAGCTGGTCTCCAAGAAGAATGGTACCATTTGGGGAACTGACACCTGTTCTTTTTTGCTAACATGTCAAAATTCAGTGAGGGCAGTGGCTACACAATCCTTGATGAGAGGGAACTCCGGCTATTGTGCCCAGCACAGCCTGCACCTCTGCCACCACAGCAGTGGTATTCATGAGCCCATTTGTAAGCATGGGAGTATCAAAGAACAAAGGCAAGATGACGTCAGTCAAGCAATCCATCCTGCCTATGTGGTTGTTCAGTGACTGCTCTGCAGTGGATGCTCTCTGGTAGGAATTAACATACAATGCAAATATTTTCACACTTTTTGTCAACTTGTACGTCGATCTATATAATCTTTCCTAATCAAGCATCATTCACTACTGCCCATTGGGACATATATATCTCTACCTTGGATTATTTCTGCTTCCACACAAAGCAGATGACATGGTGCAAGGCTCAAGCCCCTAGCCCTTAGAGCATTTCCCTCATGACAGCCTCTTAGGAAACTTTTGAGTAGGGTCAGGGCACAGCAGCAGTTCTGGCTTGCACAAACTTGCCGAGCTGACCCATCTGTAAACGAGGTTTGACCATCTGCCTCCTTTTTCAGCTGGTTGTGGGGAACCCACCATGAGGCTACGGGTGTGAATTGAGAGAGAGCCATCAAGGCAACACTGGCCAACGACGTGGAGGACTTAGGCACCTGTTCCTGAAGCCTAGGTCTTCCCTTTGCACTATGTAAGCCCACTGTCAATGTTTCCCTCCTACCTTAAAGCTGATGGATGCTGCAAGGCCTGACAACAGAAGCCACTGTATGCAACTGTGCAGATCTAATGGTGGGCAGTGACAGTCTCATGGACACTTTGGTGTGCTGTATCCAGATGCTCTGGTTCTCAGGGCCTGGTAGCATGCCAGGAGCTGCTTTTAAAATGGTATTTGGACTTTGCTGCAGGCAGCGTGGTCTTACTCTGAGAAGCTAGGGCCTGCACTGTGCCTCTCTTACCGACTCTTGCTGGAGGCACCACATGGTGTCTTTTCCCAACACAGAAACATTTAGTACCAGGGGTTCTGCTGGGCCATATGGCCCAATTTGCAGAGATGGCTGTAGAGCAGCCAAGACCTGCTGCTGAGATTTGCTTTAGACTCCACTCAAAACTAGCAGTTATCATATCATCTAAAAAGTGGGTCCGAGAAGTATTCCTAAGTATGGAATATTCTGCCTCTAAAACTCAGAGGCCTACCAGTGGTTGTGATTCTTTCCTAGTGGTTGAGGCACAAGTTGCAATACAATAGAGAATATGGTGGTTGTAAAAATATATCCACAAAATCTTTGATACTCTTTGATAAGCTTAAGATGAAGCTTAATCCTAGCAAGCCAGCCATGTTGTCATGAGGTCATGCAGGAAACCTGTGGAAAGGGTGGTGTGGTGAGGAACCGAGGTCTGCAGCAATAGCCATGTGAGTGTGCTTGGAGGTCGATCCTCGCCCAGGCAGGCCCTGAGGTGGCAGAAGCCCCAGTTATTTGTTACACAGCAATAAGTGACTAATATAGGAAAGAAATGTCTGGGCAGGCCCCAGATCCCAGGATGCAAAAATATTTATCAGTGTGGCCCCTGAGTCTTTGTAGAGTTTCCTTCCCACAGTCTGGATAACATGAGACTTACCGAGATATCCCAATACTTGTCACATTCCAATGACCATGATGCCGTTAATGCAATGAACCAATGAGATACTTTTAGGAATTTCAGATGATCCAGGAGAGAGCAAGGGAGTTACCACAGACTTTCCATTTTATGCCCATTTCATGTTAGGATACATTGCTTCTGATTCTTTGTGCCTATGAGTAAGAAAAATAATAATTTCCCAGATCAGTAACTGCATAGCGGGGACATGAGATTAGGTTCGTCTGCTCTAGCAAAGTTACCATATCCTGCATAAGAGCTGTAACTCATTGTGGAAATTTATGGTTACTTGCCCTAATTCCACATGGTAGTATAAACCATATCATATTTGCCATTTTTATGAGAAAATGATAAATAATTCATTAGCATTTGTTGTGAGGCATTAAAAAAATACCACACTAACATATTAACTGAGCAAGGAAATGAAAGAAAAGGAGTAAAGTAAAATCAAAGGTAGTATCACTGAGGCTAATTTCTTGCTTTTACATGTTTTAGAGATTAATAACATGTCAAGCATTGTGTATTGCATAGATTATAGAGAGCAAAGTGTAATTGTGTAAGCTTTTTGTTTTAATTGTGTAAACTTCTGTGCTAAAGTACTAAATCATTTTGTTGGGACATCTTGAAAACAATTTTATCCTGCTGGAAAATGTTTATCTTCTTTATGTTCTTTAGGAGGCATTGTAATCTGGGATCTCAGGCTGTACTGTGTGCATTCCAGCGGTTAACAAAGCCAGTGGAGCAAGAGACCATTGAAGTCATCGCTGTCCTAAAGATACAGTTTAACAGTGGCAAAACAAAAACAAAAACGAAAAATGTACTGCAATCAGACCACAGCATATAAAAGACAGCGAAGAGAGTGTCTATAATTTCAATTCCAGAGAATACGTAGTATAAGAAATAATGAAGACACTTGATACAGATGAAAACCTGTGAGGACAACAAAGAAACCTGAGTATTACTGGTATTATAAATGGAATTTTAGTTAAGTTAACTGATTGTTATCTGACAGGAGATAAATGATAGAATTTTAGTATCAGTGTCTTTATTTTCTTGAATAAGAAACAGATGAAGATGGATTGGGTCCTGTACAGAAACAGCAGGCCTTGTCAGTAGGAAAACAGCATGGCCATCTGGCTTCCTGATGCTGTGCTGCCCTCTCTGTTTTCTTACAAGAAGGCAGTCTAAAAGAAGGGCAGCAGTCACAGCTAAGGCAGGCCGTGCATGGACTTCTCTTTGCCAGTTACCTTAGTAGTCTTCCACTGAGTTAGCTTTTGGTTACCACCTTGAACAAGCAATTTGGATAAACAAGCGATATCTCTTTTAGATATAATTTTAAAACAATTTTATTAGATTTAATTGGCATGTGATAAATTGCACTCTTCAAATGCACAAGTGGATAGCTTTAAACTATCAAGGTATAATGAACATCAATATTGTTCATTATTCAAGACAATGAATATCCTATTCATCATTCCCAAAAGAATCTCCCATCCTTTGGTAATCCCTCCCTCTGGTGTCTCCCTGACCTCTCCTCATTCCCAGGCAAAGATGTTGCTTTAAGTAAGTTTGCACTTTCCAGAACCTTATGTGAAGAGTACTGTATATACTGTGATTTTTGTATTTCCTCTTTAACTAAATACAGTTATTTTGAGATTAATATATGTGTTTGTCTATTGAATAAATTATTTCTTGTTATTGCTGGGTAAAATTCCACTGAATGGATATACAGCAATTTATCTATGATTTCATCTGTTGGGCATTTGGATTGATTCCAGTTTTAGGTAATGACAAATTAGCTGGCTACAAATATTTGTCTAGAAGTCTTTGTATGGCTATGCACTTTAATCTCTCTTTTGTAAATACCTAAGAGTAGAATTCCTGAATCATACAGTAAATGTATGTTTAATATTCTAGTAGAACCTCGTATTGTTTTTCAAAGTGCTTGTACTGTTTTACATTCCCACCAGCATTGTTTGGGTTTCAGTGCATGTTTGCTAACACCTTGTTCAGTGACTATGAGTTTAGACATGGTAGTGGATGTAGAATTCCACTATGGTTTTAACTTTCCCAGTAACTAATGATTTTGTGCATATTTTCATGGATTTTTTTTGCAATGCATATATCTTTTTTGTGTAGGATCTATTTAAATGTTTGTCCATTTTTACAGTTATGTTTCTTGTTTTCTTGTTGAGTTTGAAGAGTTTGTTTTCATATTTTGAATACAAGTTCTTTAAAATTTATGTGACTTCAAAATAATCCTTTCTTCCAGTCTGTGGCTTGTCTTTCATTAGTTTAACACTGTATTTTGAAACCAAGAAATCCACAATTTTAATAACACCACATTTGTGATACTTAAATTTTAGTTTATTCATGCTTTTGCTATTCTATCTAAATTTATTTTTTGCCTAACTCAAGATCACAAAGATTTTTGTCCTTCGATTTTTTTCCAGAAATTTCATATTTTTACATATAATATCTGGGTATGATCTATTTTTACTAACTTTTGTTTATGTTGCAATGTATAGATTAAAGTTTTTTCTATATATACTTACAACTGATCATTTGTTAAAAAGATTATCAGTTTTCTACAGATTTGTCTTTGAACTTTTGTCAAAAACAAATTGACCATATTTGTGTGGGTGTACTTTTACACTATTCTGTTTTCTTGATCTGGTTTTCCATTTTGACGCTGATATCACACCTTGATTATTTCAACTGCATGAGTCTTGAAGTCAAATGTTGTTTCTTCATCTTTTGAGATGACCATTGTTTTTAGTCTGATTATATAGTGAATTATATTATTATCAGCCTATTTACTGTCAGCCTTGCATTTTTTATATTATCCTTTTTTATATTGTTTGATTAGACTTATCAAAATTTTGTTAAGGATTTTTGTTCCCATGTTCATGATGGACACTGGTCTACAGTTTTCTTGTCATGCCCTTGCCTAGATTTTATATAAAAATATTGGTGACCTCATTAAATGAGTAGGTATTTTCCTCCTCTTTAAAATTCTACAAGATGTCATGTAAAAATTATACTATTTCTCCAGTAATTGGTAGAATTCCTCAGCAAAATGATATGTGTCTACTGGTTTATTTGTGGGAACTGAAGTTTCGATTTCTGTGATTGATGTAGGGCTATTCAGGTTGTTTATTTTTAATGAGCCTTGACGATTGTGTTTTTAAAATAATTTGTCATCTAAGTTGTATAATTTATTGGCATAAAACTGTTGGCAATTTTTTTTTTATCATCTTAATATCTCTAGAATCTGTAGTGATGTCAATTTCATCACTCATAGTATTGGTAATTTGTGCCTTTATTAACTTTCTAAAAAACGTAGCTTTTAGATTCATTGTTTTTTCTCTACTTCTTTTTCTGTTTCTTATTGATTTTGATTACCACTGCTGTCATTATTATTAGCTTCTGGGATCCATTTGCTCTTTTTTGCTTGTTTGTTTGGGTTTTATTTTGTTTTAAGGTAAAAGCTGATATTATTGACTTGAAACTTTTTTCTTTTCTAATCTTTATGGTAAGGTTATAAATTTTTCCCTAAGGTCTGTTTTAGCTATATCCCATACAATTTAATATATTAGCCTTTTATTTATATTTATTTAAACATAATTTCTAATTTCCCTTCTAATTTCTTCTTTGCTCCATGGGTTATTTAGAATTGTGCTACTCAGATTTTGAATATTTGGGGGCATTCAAAAATATTTTTGTTGATAATTTCTAATTTAATTCTGTAGCAATCAGAGAACTTACTTCTGGTGGTTTGAATCCTTTAAATGGTAGTGAGACTTTTTTATGGTCCTGACTTATTTTAAACATATTGAGACTTGTTGATGGTCCATATTAGGTCTCTCCTGCTAAATGTTCCATGTACTCTTAAAAATAATAAATATTCTGCCCTTATTGGATGGAGTGGAGTAATCCATAAATGTCAGTTAGTGCACATTGGTTAATGGTGTTGCTTGAGTATTCTATATTGTGCAAAAATGGTTAATGTAGCAGAGCTAAGACTTCCTATCCTTAGAAACTTATTCTTGAAAGGTTTGCCCTTGACTGGCATCTGCGAACTTGATTGGTAAACATTTCCCTTGACTGATATAAAACTTCTTTGAATGATAAGGGTGGCTCATTGTGCATTGACTGTTTGTGAAAAGAATAGGATTTATCCCGAACACGTAATTTTTTCCTGGGAGTTTGGAATTTCGGTACGTCCTAGGCAGAAGGTACCTATATGACCAGCTCCTAATAAAAATGTGGGTACTGAGTATCTAATGAGATTCCCTGAGTGGACATATTGCACACATTTATTGTATTGCTAGGGGTAATATACTCTGCATCAACCCTTATAGGAGGGAGAAAGGATAAAGCAGCTTATTTATTTTAATTTCTATTTCTCTAACTTCTTAAGCATATGAATTGCAATTATAATAACTGTTTCACATTCTCATTTAGAAACTTGTCATGTTATTTCTGGCTCAGCTTCTATTGACTGATTTTTATATCCACTGTGTGTTTTATTTTCCTGCTTCTTAGCATGCCTAATAATATTTGAATTTCACATTAATTTTAGGATCAACTTGTAATTTATTCAAAAAATAAAGGTGGAATTTTGATAGAGATTTCTTTTTCCAGCTTTTGATAAATAAAAATTGTATATATGTAGGGTATTTAAGGTGATGTTTTGATACAGGAACATGTTATGAAATAATTGCCACAATCTCTCGCCTCACATGATTACCGTTTTTGTGTGTGTGGTGAGAACATTTAAGATCTACTCTCTTATAAAACTCCAAGTATAAAATATAGTATTACTGATCAGAGTAGTATTGCTATCTTAACAGCATTAAGACTTTTAACACATGAACATAACGTGTTTTTCCATTTATGTAGCTCTTCTTTAATTTCTTTCAACAATGTTTGTAGTTTTCTATTTACAAATGTGCATTACATTGCACGTTTTTGGTTAAATTTATTCTTAATATTTTATTTTATTTTCTATTGTAAGTATAATAGTTTTCTTAGTTTAGTTTTTGGATTGTTCATTGATGCTATATAGAAATGCAACTGAGTTTTAAATATTGATCTTGGTGTGAGACAGGTTAACTAATTATCAATATTTTCTGAGATCAGACAAGATCACGCATGCTCAGGTTGGTATGACCATGATGACTAATTACCAATACTAAGGAAGAACTCCCATTGCATGGAGGATAACAAGGATCATTTCTATGCCAACCACCAGGAATAGGATCGAAACACTTCTGTTCACTCCATCCTGGGCTACAGCTTTACTATTTACCTAAGTTCAGTAAGACACAACACTTACATTGTACAAGTTATATGGAGCAGTCTTATTACTTACAGATAGGTGGCAAGGGACAACACAAGCCCAGGATCCACAGTGAGCTAATCAGCCAAGGCTCTGGAGAGCTGCCGAGGGTGGATGGAGTCCTGACTGAACATGCCACACTTGGACTGCAGCTTAGGGATCCCAAAAGGCAACCCACCTTGGGTTAACTCAGGGGACATATGGGTTGCTGGGTTAAAGCATTGAAGGGCATCCTGCTTCTAGGATAAAGAATAAAGCTCAGGCTATCCTGAGCAATTCTTCTCCATTTCAAGATGTTCTCTTCCCTAGGAGGGCAAATAACAAAACCTGGGCTATTTCTGGTTCTCAGGATATTGCATGCTCACACGTTTCAATTATTCTGAGAACTACAATCAAGAAGACGGAGGAAGACTAGGTTAGCCAAGGCTATCCAGAAACTGTCCAACACTTGGACCTTGCAGTGTTGCTGAATTTGGTTATTAACACCAAGATTTTTTTTTTTTTTTTTTTTTTTGATGTCTTGGGGTTTTCTTTATAAAGGATAGTATCATCTACAAATACTTCTTGCTTTTCAATTTAGATGATGTTTCCTTTCCTGCCTAATTTATCTGGTTAAAACGTCTGACACACTGTTGAATAGAAGTGGCAAGGGCACATGCTCATGTCTTGTTCCTGATATTGGGAGAAAGCATCCCGATTTTCACCAGTAAGTATGATATTAGCCCTGGTTTTTCTTAGATTCTTTTCATCAGATTGAGTAAGTTTCATTCTATTCCTATATTGTTGAGCGTTTTATCATGAAATAATGTTGGATTTTTCCAAGTATTTTCTCTGTCTATTGAGATAATTATGACTTTTTTCCATTTATTCAATTAATATTATGTGTTATGTTTATTAATTTTTTTCTATGTTGAACTAAACTTGAATTTCTGAAATAAATCTAATTTGATCATTGTTTCTAATCTTTTAAACATGTTGCTAAATTAATTTAGTTTGCTAGTATTTGTTGGTAGAATTCACCAAAAAGTCATTTCATCTTCGGATTTTCACTGTGAAATAGTTTTAAAATTACTAATTCAATCACTTTTCTGTCATAAGCCTATTATATTGTCTATTTCTTCTTGGGTTAGTTTAGATGGTTCATGTATTCCTATAAATGTATCTATGTCATTTGCTTATCTAATTTATTACCATACAATTGTGTATAGTATCTTCATAAAAATTTTATATCTGTAAGGCCAATAATAATGTTCCTCTTTTCATTCTTGATTTCAGTAATTTGAGTCTGCTCTCTGTTTTTTGTCAATCTTACTCAAGATTTGCCATTTTGTTGTTCTTTCTAAAATGTTACATATTTGGTTTAATTTTCTTTATTGTTTGTCTATGATTTATTTCATTTATTTCTACTTTAATATTTATTTTTTCTTTCTTTCTGCTTGTTTTGTGTTGAGTTTGCTCTTCTTTCTGCAGATGGCGAAAGGTTTATTTTAGATCTTTATTGTGCTGTTGTGTAAGTGTTTAAAGCTATAGATTTCTAAGTACTGCTTTTGATGTTCCCCATAAGTTTTAGTATCTTGTGCCTTTGTTTTCATTAATCTCAAGGTACTTTTAAATTTTCTGTGTGATTTCTTTCTGACCTATTGTTTATTAAGTGTGGTGTTTAATTTTCACATGATTGTGACTGTGGAAATTATTCTTTCATTGATTTCTAATTTCTTTACATTGTAGTCAGAGGACAACCTACTCTTGTACAATTTTACTATCATTTTAAATTTATTTTGACTTTTTTATGGCCTAACATATGGTATATCATGGTGAGTGTTTCATGTGTACTTGAGAATAATGTGTATTCTGCTGTTCCTGGGTGGAGTGATCTGTAGATTTCTGTTAGTTGATTTACAGCATTGTGTAAGTCTTCAATTTCGTTACCGATCTTCTGTCTCCTCGTTCTGTACACTATTGAAAATGAGGTATTGCAGTCTTATTATTGTAAAATGCCTACTTTTCCTCTCAGCTTTGGCTTTGTGTACTTGTAGCTTTCTTTTTGAGTACTATATATCTCAATATTATTTGTGCTTCTTGTTGCCTTAATCACTTTATCATTAAAAATGTCTTTCACCTGGGTGCAGTGGTTCATGCCAGTGATTCCAGAACTTTGGGAGGCCCAGTTGCCCAGTCGGCTGGATTGCTTGAGCCCAGGAGATCGAACCAGCCTGGGCAAGATGGTTAAACCCCATCTCTACCAAAAAATACAAAAACTAGCTGGGCATGATGGCTCCCACCTGTAGTCCCAGTTACTTCAGAGGCTGAGGTAAGAGGATCTCTTGAGCCCAAGAATTCAAAGCTGCAGTGAGCCAAGATTGCACTACTGCACTCCAGTATGGGTGCCAGAGCAAGATCTTGTTAAAATAAATAAAATAAAATAAAATAAAATCTTTCTTTGTGTCTAGTGACAAATTTTGTCTTAAAGTATATTTTGTCAACTATTAGTTTAGTCACTCCAGTTCCCTTTTGATAAGTTTGTGTGGCATAACTTTTTTCTATTTGTTTACCTTCAAACTATTAGTATATTTGATTATAAAGTGTGTTTATTGTGGTAAATATTTTGTTGAGCCATGCTTTTTAGGTATTTCAGCAATATTTGCCTTTTTATTGGAGAGCTTAAGTAATTTACATTTTATGTAGTTACCAATAAGTAGAATTTATGTCTAACATTTTCCTATTTGTTTTCTATATGTCTTACACCTTTTTTCTCCCTATTCTTCTATTATTGGTTTCTTGTTTTCAGTAGATATCTTCTATGGTACCATTTTAATTTATTTTTTAATATGTGTTTTTTGAGATTTTCTTCAGTGATGACCTTGGATATTGCAAATAATATTTTAACTTCTTACAATTTCGTTTACATAAATACCTGGTAAATTTTCACAGTATACAGAAAGTTTTCCCCTATATAGCTCCATTTTCTCCCCTCCTTTATGTTATTGTTAAACTAATTACATCTTTACACGTTGTGTATACATCAGAACAGACTTAAGATTATACATTAACCCAGCTGTCTTTTAAATTACATAGGGCAAAAATATAAGTCAAACAAAAGTATACTGTCTAACTTTCACCTATGTGGTTACCAGTAAGGTGCACTTTATTTCTTCATGTGTTTTCCACTTACTGTTTAGTGTCCTTTCCTCTCAACCTGAAATACTGTCTGAATTTCTTGTAGGGAAATTTTTCCAGGGACAGATTCTCTCAGTTTTAGTGTATTTGGGAGTGTCTTAATTTCTCCTTCAATTTTGAAGAATAGTTTTCTAGATACAGCATTGTTTGTTGAAACATTTATTTATTAGTATTTTTATTTGACTCTGTTTATGGGACCATGGAAGTCAGAAAGCAGTGGGGTGACACATTTAAAATACTAATACATATAGCTGGTTTCGTTTCTATCTCTTTACCGATATTCTTTCTTTTGGTAAGACATTATTCTGATACTTTCCCTTAGTTCTTTAGAATGTAAACTTTCTCTCTTTGAACACACTTAAAACAGCTAATTTAAATCTTTGTCTAGTAAGGTCAATATCTGATATTCTTTAGTAAAGTGACAATTATTATTAATTGCTTTTTTTTCCTTCCTACAGCCACGGTTTAAAATAATGTTTTATATATCATTAAAAAAACTCGACATTTAAAATGATATAATGCTTCAATTCCAGAAATAATAATCTATCTTTTATCTCTGGTGGTGGTGTTGCTGCTTGCTGTAGCTTTGTTTGTTTACTGAATTTTGTTATCTAATTCTGTAACGTCTGCATTCTTTGGCATATGTGGTCATTGATGTTTCGATTCATTTAGCTTAGTGTTTAGCTACTGATCAGGCAGAAATATGCCTACATTTCTGGAACCATTAAGTCTCTCAGTTTTTGCTGAGAGGCTTTCTGTGCATGTTGGGGCATGCTTCCAACATTCAGCTGGACATCTTACAGCTCTGCCTTAGCTTTCACTTCCGACTTGCGCAATGTCACAAGGCCAGCCAGAGGTGACAGCTTAGGACGTTTTCAGGCCTTTTTTGAGAACACCGTGTATACCAGCCTGGGACACACAGCCCTATGCATGCACATGGCCTTCTAGATTTCCATTAGAGCTTTTATCTGATTCCTAACATTTTCTCCTAAGCTTTTGGTTATTCTATCATTTGCCCAGACTGCTATCTGGCACCTGAGGCAGTGATGAAGTTAAAACACTTGCCCGTAAATGATTTTGACAAATGCTGCCTTTAAATAGATTTCCGCCGGGCGCGGTGGCTCACGCCTGTAATCCCAGCACTTTGGGAGGCCGAGGCGGGTGGATCACGAGGTCAGGACATCGACACCATTCTGGCTAACACGGTGAAACCCCGTCTCTACTAAAAGTACAAAAACACAAATAGCCAGGCGTGGTGGCAGGCGCCTGTAGTCCCAGCTACTCGGGAGGCTGAAGCAGGAGAATGGTGTGAACCCGGGAGGTGGAGCTTGCAAGTGAGTCGCGATCATGCCACCACCGCACTGCAGCCTGGGCGACAGAGCGAGACTCTGTCTCAAAAAAAAAAAAAAAAAAAAAAAGATTTTAACACCTGGCAGGTGCCATGTCAAGTCAAATATAGACAATGTTGAAAGTGGGTCTTTCTCAGAACTACCAGGCAGGTCAAATGACGACAATTGTTTGGGAATGAGGCTTTGAAAGAGCTCCAGCTTCCTTCTGCTTCCTTTTGCTTCTTTCCAGGTTTGTCATGCTGTACCAGGAATGTGTTCTATTATTGTTCAAGGATACTGGAGTGCTGGAGAAGGGGTAATATGACTAGAGTAAGCTAAAATGCCAAAAAGCTCACTGTTATTATTGAGATTCAACAAGTTTTCTTGTATAAATACTCCTCTGCTGTAAAACTTTGGTTAATTTCTAGAATCCAAAAAACGTTTATTCTGATCTTTCTCCTAGTTTTCTTGCGATGTATGAAGGAAAGAAGTTCAAACGTCCCAAATTCACCATTTTTTTGGATATCTTATTCATTGTAATTTTTTATTGGATGTCAGACACAGAATTTTACTTGCTGAGTGCTGGATTTTTTTGCATCTCTGTGATATTCTTTGGCTTTGTTTTGATGCAGTACAACTTCTTGAAACAATTTTGATCTTTTTCAGTCTTTATTTTAAGCACTGGTTAAACGAGGTCAGAGCAGTATTTATTCTAGGGTTGCTTTCTCCTCAATACTAAGACAAACTCTTCTTAGTACTTTACCAAATACCCTATGAACCAAAAGGCATTGTAAAATTTGAATACGCTTGTGTTGTCGACAGGGCTATGCTCAGATCTGTGTAAACCTCATGTACAGTTCTCTTTATCATTTTTGCTATTTCTTTCCTTCTCTTGGATGTTTTTCTCACATGCATTTGTTTACCAGTATTCAGGTGAAGAGTTAGGGGGATTCTTTGAATGTCTTCAGTTTTCTGTGCTGCTCTTTCCGCTTTGGTACTCAGTCCTGTGGATTCCTGATATTTTGAGATCTCTGGGCTCCCAATTCCTTATTTCATGGAGACTTGTAGGCTCTTACTGGATTCTCCCTCTCTTTATAAGATCTTTAAACTTTATCAGTTTGTAAGCTGGGAAAATTGTAGTACTCCATTCTTTAGTTTCTCTTTTTGTAGATATCACTGTCCTTCTTTGACTGTTACAATTCAATATTTTAGTGCCATTATGGTGTATATTTTTTCTTATCTTGGTAGTTTTAGATTACAGGGTGCCTCTAACTTCTCTTATTCCTTCTTGACTAGAAAAAAGCAGTCCTATATATGGTTTCAAAATTTGAATATGCTTGTCCTGTGCTCTGTTAAACCCATTATTTCTTAAAATATAGCCCGTCACCTTGAAGCCATTAACAGTAATTTTTGTCTGAGGCAGAATTCTTCAATTACTTGAGAGAGAATCTTTAAAAGAAAGTAACTACTACTTATGCTCAGGGGTTTTATCTCCTCCTAAAACAGCATTTTAAACTACTATTATTCATGCCCTATTTAGTGTCTGGGAACAGTTTTTCATACTCCTTACCTTCAAGGCCTGACATTATAGTCAATTATATTTCAGAATATATGCAATGTATATGTATGTTGGCAAAAATACATTTCTTTTCAATTCTGTTTATATATCACATATATTTTATTTGTTTAACTCTTTTGACTTAAAAGAGAAAGCAAAGTGGTCAATCCAAAATTCTGATTTTATTCTGCCACCTGCTCTGAAATTACTGTTATCCTTTACCAAAGGATACGTTCCCTCTTTTAACATCAATGTTTTCACCAATGACTATCCTCCAGCATGGCTAGAAATCAGGTTTGTATTGTTAGCGAAGACAGAGAATAAACGTTGGGTAATATTTTGAAGTCTGACAAAGTGACTAAATTAGCCACAGAATCTGAACTTAGTAGACTAGTTCAGTAAAATATATAAAGAACTCAACGATATCAGCATGGTTCAGGAAATGCCAAAGCTCTTGAATCAAACTGTAGCCAGTGCCACATCACTATAGAAGGCTCATTTCGATTAAAGCAGTTGTGGTAGTTTTTGTTCTTATTGTGCTTAGTACAATCATGACTAAATCTTATCAATTATAATTTATTTCATCTTTTGATACCCCCATTTCTTCTAGATTTTTTTTCAGATATGCTCTTTAAAATACATATTTTTCTCTGTACACTCCCTGTAAATTATCTACAATAGTATATAGGAAAAAAGTTAGAAATTATTCTGAAGAAATTTTACTTAATGTTGTTGTTTTAAAAATATTTCTAGTTTGGACAGGGGTAGAGCAAAATGGCAGAATGATTGTCCCTCCTTGTAGGGACATTAAAGTTAACTATCTACACACACAAAAAAAACACCTTCATAAGAACCAAAAATCAGGTGAGCACTCACAGTACCTGGGTTTAACTTCACATCACTAAAAGAGGCACTGAAGAGGTAAGAGAAACTGTTTTGAATTGCTAATGCCACTTCTCTCCAACCCCTGGCAGTGGGGGCATGGTGTGGAGAGTGATTCTGTGTGCTGTGCCAGGGAGAGGGAGAGCACAACAATTGTGAGGCATTGAACTCAGTGCTGCCCTATTCTACCAGAGAACAAAACCTGACCAAACTCAGCAGAAGCCCACCTATGGAGGAAGCATTTAGACCAGCCCTAGACAGAGGTGAATCACCAATTCCAGCAATTAGATATTTAGTTCCTGCAAGCCTTGCCAGTGTAGGATAAAGTGGGAACTTAAATAATCTTGAAAGCCAGTCTAGCCACAAGGATGGCAACTCCTCGGCTAGTCCTAGTGTTGAACTGTGCCCAGAATAAAAGGACTGGTGTTGGGGGTGGGCATGCAACCTACTGAGACACCAGTCAGGGTGGTCTAAGAAGTGATGGCATCACCTCTCCCCAACCCCAGGCTGCACAGCTCACAGCTCCAAAAGAGACCCCTTACTTCTGCTTGAGAAGAGGAGAGGGAAGAGTGAGGAGGACCCTGTCTTGTATCTTGGATACCAGCTCAACTACCGCAGGAGTGGGAACTTGTCAGAACTGTGAGGCCCCCTTTCTAGGTCCTATCTCCTGAATTACATTTCTAGACACACCCTGGGCCAGAAGGAAACTCACTGCCTCAAAGGAAAGGACTCAGTTCCCGCAAGATTTATTACCTGCTAAGTGAATAGCCCTTGGGCTCTAAATAACCAGCAGCAATAGCCAGGTACTACATTGAGGGCTTAGGGTGAGACCCTGAGACTTGTTGGCTTCAGGTGAGACTCAACATATTCCCAGCTCTGGGTGCTATGGGGGAGGCTCCTTTTCCTTCAGAAAAGTGGAGAGAAATGTAAAGGGGACTTTGTCTTGTGCCTTAGGTAGCAGCTTGGCCACAAAGGGTAGGGCACAAGTGGACCTTTGGGGTCCCAGATTCCGGGACTTGACTATTGGATGACATTTCTGGATCTGCCCTGGGCTGGGGGTGAGGGTGGGGGCACTTCCATGAAGGCTGAGTCCTAGGCCAGGCAGCATTCACTTCAAGCTGACTTAAGAGCCCCTGGGCCTTAAGGGAACATCAGCAGTAGTCTGGCCGTATTCCTCATGGGCCTATGGTGGTGGTGGCCATGAGGTAAGGCTTCTCTGTCAATGGAATGGCAAGGGAAGAGTGGGAAGGACTCTTTTGTGGTTTGAGTGTCAGCTCAGCCACAGTAAAATAGAACACCAGGTAGACATTGGACTTAATCTGTACTATATACCAAATGGATCTAACAGATATTTACAGAACATTTCATTCAACAGTTGCAGAATACATGTTCTTTTCCTCGGTACTTGGATTATTCTCAAGGATATTCTATATATTAGGTCACAAAACAAGTCTCAAAACATTCAAAAAATTGAAATAATATCAAGCATCTTCTCTGACTACAAAGGAATAATACTAGACATCAGTAACAAGAGGAACTTTAGAAACTATACAAATACATGGAAATTAAACAACTTGCTCCTGAATGAAGAGTGGGTCAATGAAGAAATTAAGAAGGAACTTGACAAATTCCTTAAAACAAATGTTAATGGAAACACAACATATCAATACTCATGAGCTACAGCAAAAGTAGTATTAAGAGGCAAGTTTATAGCTATAAGTGCCTACACCAAAAAAGAAGAAAAACTTCAAGTAAACATCCTACTGATGCATTTTAAAGAACTAGAAAATCAAGAGCAAACCAAACCCCAAATTAGTAGAAGAAAAGAAATATCAGAGAAGAAATAAATGAAATTGAAATTAAAAAAAATAAAAAAAATCAATGAAACAAAAAGTTGGCTTTTCAAAAAGTTAAACAAAATTGACAAACCTTTAGCCAGACTAAGAAAAAAGAGAGAAGATTCAAATAAATAAAATCAGAGATGAAAAAGGGCATAAGTGATACTGCAGAAATTCACACTCATTAGTAGCTACTATGAACAACTACAGGACAATAAATTGGAAAATCTAGAAGAAACGGACAAATTTCTAGACATATACAGCTTACTAAGATTGACCATGAAGAAATCTAAAACCTGAACAGACCAATTACAAGCAACAAGATCAAAGCTGTAATAAAATGTCTCCCAGAAAAGAAAAACCCAGGACACAATGGCTTTACTGCTGAATTCTACAAAAGATTTAAAGAACTATTAACAACCATACTCTGTTCTGAAAAACAGAGGAGGAAGTAATGCTTCCACACTCATTTTATGAGGCAAATATTATCTGATACCAAAACCAAAGACATTGAGAAAATAAAACTAAAGGCCAATTTCTCTGATGAATATTGATGCAAAAATTCTCAACAACATGCTAGTAACCCAAATTCAAAAATATGTTAAAATAAGCATTCTTCATGAACAAGTGAGATTTATCCCTGGGATGCAAGGATGGTTCAACATACATAAATCAATCAATATGATACATCATATGAACACAATGAAGGACATCAACCATATGATTATTTTAATTGATGTTGAAAAAGCATGTGATACAAATCAACATCTCTTAATGATAAAAACCCTAAACAACTGGGTATATAAAGAACATATCGAAACATAATGAAAGCTATATATGACAGACCCACAGCTAGTATCATACATAATGAGGAGAAATTAAAACCCTTTCCTCTAAGATCTGGAACATGACAAGGATGTCCACTGTCACCAGTGTTATTCAGCATAGTACTGGAAGTCCTAGCTAGAGAAATCAGACAAGAGAAATATATAAAGAGGATCCAAATTGGAAAGGAAGAAGTCAAATTATCCTTGTTTGCTGATGATGTGATCTTATATTTGGAAAAACCTAAAGACTCCACAAGAAAACTATTAAAACTGATAAATTATGCAAAGTTGCAGGATACAAAATTAACATACAAAAACTGTAACATTTCTATAAGCCAACAGTGAGCAATGTCATAAAGAACTCAGAAAAGTAATCCCATTTACAGTAGCCATATATAAGTTAAATACCTAAGATTTAACCAAAGAAGTGAAAGTTCTCTATAATGAAAATTATAAGACATTGATGAAAGAAATTGAAGAGGACACACAAAAATGGGGGCACGTTCATGGACTGGAAGAATCAATATTGTTAAAATATCTATACTACCCGAAGCAATCTGCAAATTAAATGTAATTCCTATGAAAATTCCAATGATATACTTCACAGAAATAGAAAAAACAATCCTCAAATTTGTGTGGAACCATAAAAGATGCAGGATAGCCAAAAGCATCCAAAACAAAAGGAACAAAACTGGAAGAATCACATTACCTGACTTTGAAATGTAACCAAAACAGCGTGGTGCTGGTATAAAAAAAGACACATAGATCAATGGTACAAAATAGAGAACCACCAAACGAATCCACACACCTACAGTAAACTCATTTTTGACAAAAGTGCCAAGGACATACACTGAGGAAAAGACAGTCTCTTTAATAAATGGTGCTAGCAAAACTGGATATCTATATGCAGAGGAATGAAACTAGAGCTCTTTCTCTTATCATATACAAAATCAAATCAAAGTGGATTAAATACTTAAATCTAAGCCTTCAAACTATGAAACTACTACTTCAAACTATGAAACTACTCCAGGACACTGGTCTGGGCAAAAATGTTTTGAGTAACACCCCAAAAGCACAGGCAACCAAAGCAAAAATGGACGAATAGGATCATGTCAAGTTAAAGCTTCTGTACAGCAAAGGAAACAACAAAGTGAAAAGATAAGCCACAGAATACAAGAAAAGATTTGCAAACTAGCCATCTGACAAGCAGTTAATAACTAGAATATATAAAGAGCTCAAACAATTCAATAGGAAAAAGTCTCTTAATCCCATCTAAAAATGGCAAAAGGTCTGAACAGACATTTTTCAAAAGAAAAGTGAAACCTTGTCTCTACTAAAAATACAAAAATTAGCTGGGCGTGGTGGCACTTGCCTGTAGTCTCAGCTATTTGGGAGGCTGAGGCAGGAGAATCACTTGAACCCAGGAGGCAGAGGTTGCAGTGAACTGAGATCATGCCACTGAACTCCAGGTACAGAGTGAGACTCCATCAAAAAAAAAAAAAAAAAAAAAAAAAAAAAGACATAAAAATGGCAAACAGACATGTGACAATGTGCTCAATGTCACTGATCATCAGAAAAATACAAATCAAAACTTCAGTGATGACAAGTGTGGTGGCTCATGCCTGTATTCCTAGCACTTTTGGAGGCTGAGGCTGGTGGACCACTTACGCTCAGGACAATACGGTGAAACCACATCTCTGCAAAAATCACACACAAAAATTAGTTGGGTGTGGTGGCATGTGCCTTTATTCCCAGCTACTCAGGAGGCTGAGGTAGGAGGATCAATTGAGCCCAGGAGATTGAGGCTGCAATCAGCTGTTATCAAATTCCTACACTCTAGCCTGGATGGCACAGCAAGACCTTGTCTCCAGCAACAAAAACAAAAATAAACAACAACAAAAAAAACCTGAAAAAAACCTTCAATGAGATATCACCTCACCCCAGTTAAAATGGATTATATCAAAAAGACAGGTAATAACAAATGCTGGCAAGGACGTGGATAAATGGGAACCTTTGTACACTGTTGGTGGGAATGTAAATTAGTACAATCGTTATGGAGTACAGTTTGGAGGTTCCTCACAAAACTAAAAGTGGAGCTACTATATGATCCAGTAATCCCATTGCTGGGTATATACCCAAAGAAAGGAAATTACCATATTGAAGAGATATCTGCACTCCCATGTTTGTTTCAGCACTGTTCATGGTAATCAAGATTCAGAAGCAACCTAAGTATCTATCAGCAGATGAATGGATGAAAATAAATGTGGTGCTTATACACAGTGGAGTACTATTCAGCCATAAAGAAGAGTGAGATCCTGTCATTTGCAACAATATGGATGGAACTGAAGATTATTATGTTAAGTTAAATGAGGTATAAACAGAGAAACATCACATGTTCTCACATATCTGTGGGATCGAAAAATCAAAAAATTAAACTGATGGACATAGAGAGTAGAAGGATGGTTTCCAGAGGCTGGGAAGGGCAGTGGGAATGGAGGAGGTAGGGAGGGGAGCTGGGGATGGTTAATGGGCTTGAAAAATAATTAGAAGGAATTAATGAGATCTACTATTTGATAGCACACCAGAGTGACTATAGTTAATAATAATTTAATTGTACATTTATAAACAACTTGAAGAGCATAATTGGATGGATTGTAATACAAAGGATAAATGTTTGATGGGATGAATACCCGATAGTCCATGATGTGATTATTTCACATCGCATGCCTGTATCAGAACATTTCAGGTACACCTACCGTGTACCCACAAAAATTAAAAACGAAAATTTGTTCTAACTCTATTATGTTATTGTTGTCAAATCCTGCAAGTATATTTTGTATCCAATTTAATAATCTCTTCTTGACTATTATTATTTTATACATATTTCACTTATTTACTAACAAATATATAAAGTATGAGAAGTAGGTATTAAACAAAATGTATTTGTTTTATTAAAATAAAAGCTAGCTTCATTTTGCAGAAAAAGAGGTGTGCTATGTTATTAGGAACAGGGAAAATTGTGAACATGTTTATATTGTTAGTATTGCCTCGTGTTTAAATAATCATTTTTCAACAAAATGTACAATGGACGACTGCATTTTAAAACAATTCCAAAAGCAAACTTAAAATTTACCAAGAGAATTCTTATTATATAATTTTTTTAAAAAAAGCTGAACGCAAAAATAAATCTGGCACCCTACCAACAAGAAACACAGCCAATCTTTCTCCAATAACAGTACCAATTGATTCTAGAACTGCGGAAGGGAGTATACAAGATAGGCCTGGACATTTTGTCTCAGAAAGGAAGAAAGAGCTCAACACACACACATGCACATCCACACGCACACACACTTTGATGGGGGTATGTTAAAGGAGCACACCAGCCCCCTGAAATGAGCTCATAATGGTCAAACCAAGAAATATTTGAGCGAAAAAAAAATCAATACAATAGTATTAAATTATAGCCCAAAGTATAAAATAAATATCCACGAGCACATACAGATAGATAGATAGATAGATAGATAGATAGATAGATAGATAGATAGATAGATAGACAGACAGGACAAATCTCCCAATATAGAAATATTCCAAGTGATTTACGTAGACATTCTGAATTCTGCCCTCACAATGGAAAACTATAACTCTGCATTCTCTGCAGGTGTGGACTGTGTGCGTAGGCACTTCTTATAAAGCCTACAATCTGGATAGGGGAATAAAGAGTACCTTTCCTGTGGAGAAACCTGACAAACACTACCTCAGTTAAGTGACCTTGGTCAACACCACTGGCTACACATCATGTTGATAGTGTGCTCTCTTAAGAGGATAAGATGGAATAGGCCCTTTTCTCTGAGACTTCCTCCCAATACCCTATAATACCAATCTTCTTAAAACAAAAACAATAGACAAGTTTTAACAGAACACCTTATAAAGTATCTCACCAAGACTCCTGAAAAATGTGAAAACAAAAAGAATTTGAGAAACTGACACAGTCAAGAGGAGCCTGGGAAGATACGTAACAAATTATAATGTGGTAACCTAGATGGGATCCTGGCACAGAAAAAGGACATCCTTTAAAACCTAAGGACGTTTCTACAAGGTATAGGCTTTAGTTAATTAGTTAACTAAATGTAACAATAATGTACCATCATTTGTTCATTAATTAAAACAAATATGCCATAGAAATGTAAGATGTTAATAACAGAGAAAACTGAGTGTAGGATGTAGGGGAACTCTGTACTATCTATAATTTTTTTTCTGCAAATCTAAAACAGTTCTAAAATTCTGTGTATTAAAAATTTAATCTGTTCTATGATTTCAGTTTGAGAGAAAAATATGGTTATGTATATCACCCTGGTGAACTTTGGATGCTGGGATTTCAATTTATAAATTTCTTCTGTATATCTTTCCTATAGTTTACCTTTTTTATGGTTTTCAAATTTCTCTTACAATGAGATATATTAACTTCATTATTATATAAAGCAGTAGAAAATGCCAATTATTTGTTCTAAATTTTAATAATAATGTATTTACAATGCAGTATTTTACTGTATTATAAAATATGTTTCAACCAAGATATATTTTGTTTATGCCACTTTTGTTTATGTTTTAAACCATAAGTTCATCATTATTATCTTAAGCATTTTATTGGCTCTAGGAATTCTTATTTTCAATGTTATCTCAAATGCAGAAGTATGGTATTCATCTAAGGTAAGCCTGGCATGAGCATCTATGGTAGGATCTCTTTAATGACCTCAGTGTTATACTTGACACCTGCCCAATTCTGTCCCCCTAACTTCTAATTGCACATGAAGTGGTTTATCATGAATGAAACATCCTTAAATTTAAATTTAATGGGGATGTAAAATCTGATAAAAGCTAAATGTTGGGACACACAGAGGATAGTTTATGAACAACTATTTAAGTACTGTGGAAAAACACTGTTATTATAGTTAAGAGTATTTGATGTTCTTAAGATCTTGCATGTATTTCTAGTAAAAATTTGTTTTCATTTTTTGTCATACTTATTAATCTGAATGGCTTAGTGCTTGGTACACTAAAGTTGAGTTAAATCATTTTTGGAATAAACTGATAGACATAAAAACATAATCATGGCTCATATATTAATTATATGTAAGACTTTTATGCCATAGAGTAATCAGTAGAAAACTTTTGTCTTATTAGTTAGTGTAAATACTGAATTTTAAGCAAAATTAAATGTTGATCCTCAAAACATAACTTATAACAATTATAATTCTTCATGAAGAGACTGCCAATCAGCTTGTACTGAAGTTTTTGTATATTTTATATATTCCTTAGGCATAAAATCCATTTTTCTTATTTCACGTAAATGTGCTTTGGTTTTTTTTTTTCTGTATATCTAATTTAAAGGAAATAAGTAACACATTGAGTACCAACTTACATCGTCCGTTGAAAATGAGACTTTGCTTCTTGATAATTGTACTTATCTCAGAGTTTATTCTGAGGCTATCTGGTGAACTCTGGTGAGAAAAAAATAAATAGAAGCACAACATAAATGAGTATTTTAGGGTATCAATACTATTAATCTACATATTTCATAAGATACCATCAGATCTTATACCTTCACATGTCAGTTATCCAAAATTGATTATTCTGAATCTCCTTTTGTTGCTTTTGTTAGTCACATTTAATTAACATTAACTTTCATTATGTTTACTTATTTTTTCTTTTTATAGTTATAAGCGAGGTTCTTGAAATTGAGATATATCATACTCTCATGGTGATATTTTTATATTTCATATGCAATTTTCAGCTGGGCACTGAATGCTGTTTTTGGTTGGTTTCTCAGTAAAGTAAAAGATCATGGTCACAGTTATTTACTTCCTTTTCAGCAGTGTTTCAAATGTTCTTCTATTAGTAAATTTGGTATAAGAGAAAAAGTTCCACATAATAATGAAATAATTATATTGTAAATTCAATTTATCAAGGTTCAATATCCATATAATAAGTTTATTTTCTTAGTATAGGGCATATTTTGAAGCAATATTATTATAGCATTTATAAATGTTATCTGGACCATAAAGATCATTTTCCACATAATGTATTATAATTTAAAGCAGTAAGTTTACCAATTTTTAATCCGATCATCTTTAAAATGATATTAAAATACAACAGTTAACATTGCACTTGTACCCCTTAAATTTACACAACTAAAACATAGGACAGTGGTTAATTTGTTTGTGTGGCTGTTTTTTTTTTTTTTTTGAGACGAAGCTTGCTCTGTCACCCAGGCTGGAGTGCAGTGATGTGATCTTGGATCTTGGCTTGCTGCACCCTCTGCCTCCCAAGTAGCTGGGATTACAGGCACCTGCCACTATGCACTGCTAATCTTTTGGTGTGTGTGTATTTGTAGTAGAGATGGGGTTTCACGATGTTGACCAGGCTGGTTTTGAACTCCTGACCTCAAGTGATCTGCCTCCCTCGCCCTCCCAAAGTGCTAGAATTACAGGCGTAAGCCACCATGCCTGGCGGTGATTAGATACCTTTAATGCCTAAAGTTAAGTGAAACAGATGCATAGAAGCAATGAAAAATGAGCAACCTTCAAATATGGAATCTAATGATAAGAAATAATAGTTATTTAAATAACTACAAGGGTAATAGAAGACATGATGGTTATTTTGATTTTTTTTATTTGCAAGTGCCAGGATCTATAGGATTCTGGATGATGTGATCCAGACAAGTATTTTCCTCTCTTATTTCCTCCCTTAAATGTGACACTGATTACATAATGGATGTATTATATGACCTCCAATATCATACATTTAGGTTTTTCTTCCCTCTCCTGTGAAAAAAACACTTTATTAGTAGGGTTATGTAAGGAGAGCTCCTCCGATATTTAAACACCTAAAACATGAGTCAACTGAAGGTTACTTTCAGAAACAGACCCAAACAGACAGGTGGTTTCTGTCTAAGTAAGCTTTAACCACTTAGAAACCAGGAGTGTGAAAAGGGGTCTTTCTGCAGGCTTTTTGTTGGATGCATTTTAGATCCTCGAGTTTTAAAGTCCAAGGGTTATTTCCTGAATTCTTGCTCTATTCATTTCTTAGTGTTTGAATTGCAGCATTCATTTCTTAGTGTTTATTTTACATTCAGATGACAGTCACATTTGCGAGAATTAAGACACTTCTATGACTTTAATTCAATTACAGCATGTAGATACATAGTATGATCTTGTATATTGTGAAGAAACATATTTTTCCATCCTTGTTCTACTTTCATAGCCTTGTTGCTTTCTGATTGAAAAGTCAAATTTTAACATGTTTAAAATGTGTTTCTAGGATGTGTTAGTCAGATGATGGCATGGTGATTAACTGAGAGATGTCCATGACATAACAAGTTCTTCCAATCCTCAGTTGTTATTCTTTTAGTAATTAATGAGCATACAAAGAGAGGACTTGCTAATGTAAAGCTTGGATCATAAAGGTGACATTTTGTTAAGTTTAAAGTAAAATATATAATCCTCTGAAGGAGCACTTCTGGTTTTCCCAGCTCTGGCCAGGACAGCCTATCTGTGCAGGAAGCATCCCTGGCACCCAGTGGGGACTGAGGACCAAGGAGGAGCTGCTACCCCATACACGGTTTGTACTTCTGCTCTGTGAAGAGAGACAACCGTGCTCTGTCACCTTCACTGAATTACGAGGTGTGTCCTGATGCTGTGCATGACATCCTGGGTTTGCAGAACTGTTCACTCGCTCTCTCCCTGGATTTAAAATGAGTTTAAATTATAAAACCTTCATTTTATTGGCAATTTCATAAAATTCTGGGGAAAGAACTGGTTTTACAACATTCTATTAAGCCTAAAGTAGTGGCAAATTTCATGATTAGATTGCACAACACTGGATAGCTTGAACATTTCAAAATTGCCAGTTTGTTACTAGTGTGTATTTGATGTATACTGTAAAATACAAAATACACTTTATGTTTTCCATCATGCAACAGTGAAACACTAGAGATTCATTCAATCATACAACAGGTATTTATTGAATGTCAGTGATATGTCAGGCAACTTGGATTGCTAAGATAAATAAGATGTTTAAGTAGTGTCATTGAGTGTTATAGATATGATGACAGAAGTACATGCTGTATATATTAATGCTTCTAAAGCAAAGTATGGGCAGGCAGATTACTTTATAAAAAGAATAAAAGTCATCCCGATTACTTTTTTTTACTTCTTTCAAGTGCTCTATTTGCACTTGAAATTATCTTTCACATATAAAATCCTAAAGCAACCGGAAAGAATCCGTTAGAATAAAGAGCTGGTAAGTTTAGCAAGGGTTTGGTATACTCAGTCAATATACAAAAATCAATCTGCCTTTATGCACTAACAATGAAACAATCCAAAACTTAAATGAAAACAATTCCATTTACAACAATAGCATCAAAAATGAAATGCTTAAGAATACATTTAGCAAAAGAAGTGCAAGACTTCTACACTGAAAACTAAAAAACATCGTTATATGTGAAGGAGAGGGGAGAAGGGAGGCTAGAGGATAACTTAAGAATTAAGGGCATCTTTAGTTTGGGTTGACAATGTTGAGGATGTTTATGACTGAAAGGGAGTTATTCATTCTTCAGTGATTTCAGGTGTAATTTCTTAATTTGAAATATGGAAACAATGTTTCTGCATGATATAAACATACAAATGAATTAAAGTGAAAATTCTAAGATTCCCATTATTGCTATACTATGTTTATGAAACTATTTTAAGATTTTATCAAGTTCCCAAAGTACTCGAAAAAGAAAAAAAAATCATGGTGGGTATTGTATAGCTTAAATATTACAGTTTGCCCAGACTTGATAAAAGTCACTTAAAAAAAAAACAGAAAAAATTAAATTTTTTTAGGTTTGATTTTGTTGTTTTTGTTTCAAAATCTCAGTTCTCAATCAGCTTTCTGATTGCTAGCTGATAAGGGTAATTAAAAATAGATCCATATAGCACATTAGAGCATTAATGTTTATGAAAGGATTCCAAATAAACTGTTCAAATACAGGGGTTATCTTAGTCTAGAGAGATGTTAATATTTTATAATATCAAGCTCCATGGTACATGTAATTCACTTTATAAGCTAAAAGTTTTAACACTTTATATGTTTTATAAATGAGTTTCCCCAAGCCCAGATCACTTACAATAATAATACCTAAATACACACACATATATGTGTATATATACACACATACACACACACATACATAATAAAAGGCTATCGGATTTTCCCTAGGATTAATACTTTCTAAAGAGCCAGATTTCTCAAAAGGCACAAGAATTTACTACTTTAAGCTCAGAAACCTAAAAACAAAATTAGCAAACAAATCACCATACTTTATCTTGCGGTAAATTTTTCAAAAACATATTTCATATTATTCTGACTTCTTAAACCAAAGAAAGGTTTAAAATATTTTGTCATTATAAAAATGTGAATTATTATGTTTTGATTTTAAACATTGAAAAACTTCAAATATTACTAGAATTAAGTGACAAAAAGTCCACATAGGACCAGACCAAGCTCTTGTAGCACTTTTTAAATAAAGTATGTGATTTTGATTTTTCGTATTGTTTTCATACTTTCTTATTTCTCAGTCTATTTCTAAGAGGCAAGCTGGCTGTAAGGGTGAGGGGCAAGTGTATGCACTGTATTGCTAGCAGGCGTTGCAAAAGTGTGGCATAATTTCTGGACAATGAGAGTGTCTTGCCTTTGCGATGTGCTGCGTAAGTAGAGCGGATGCCTAGGATGGCCCTTCCCATGACCTGGGCATCAGAACTGCTTCAGAGTCCAAGGAGAGGCCCTAGGTCACCAGCTATTGTGTGTGGAGGATCATCCTCAAAAATATTTTTTTCTCTCTTTTAAATAAAATTGATATTTTAAAATTGTTACTCTATAGGGAGACACAACTATATCAAATAGTTATCATCCGATTATTGACTCTGTGAGCATTGAATGAGTATAAAAACACTTCAGAATAAAAGCAAATATAAAACAGCCTGGGGAATACCTTAAACTTGGAATGAAAACCCAGCAGCTATTTGGAGGCTTATCAGTATGGAAGAGAGCTTAAAATAAAATTGTTCTCAACAAATAGCACAGAGCTTTAGATGCAATTGACTCTTAAAAGTATTTGAATGAACTTGGAGATCATATCCTATATCAAGGAGCAACTCTAAGATAATCAACAGAAGTTTTAAAAGATGGAAATTTTGGTTCAATAAAATAAGAACATTCTAATGATGAAAGTTGTCATTGTAATAGACCCCTCGGGAGCTGGGCACTGTTCTCATGGTCTTGCAGCATTAATTTGATCTCAAACCCCATGGGCAAGACCTCAGTAAATGTCTATATCAAAGGGGTAGCTAGAGGAAGAAGAAGGGGAAATAGGGTAGGGAAAGAACGTGCAGAGGAACAGGAGAAATACCTGCAGGCATGGCGAAACTGAGTCACAGAAAGGTTAAAGCAATCACATGGGTGGAAAGTCATAGGGCCAGGGTTTGAACCTAAGAAGGCTAAATCCAAAGCCCACAATCTCAACCTCTAAGCTATGATGCCACTCAACTATGAGTTTATACTGAATGTTCTAAAACAAACTCTCACATTGTAAACCCAGGTATGGGAAATATTTACCAAAACTGGCCCAATTTTCAAAAATAAACAAGTTTTTTTTTCCTGCAGTTTACGGTTCACAGGACGTGGCCTCCTTTTTGCACAGCCCAGGAGGTGCGCTGGGGTTAGGATCAGCATGCCCCAGGCAGTTCCCTGTGATCACGGTGCTGCCTTGCCTTCTGACAGCCTCCTTCTGGCTCTGCTTTGGGTTTGTAATTAGGAGGGGCCACATGAAAAATAAAGCCTAGAGCTGTTATGGCCATGGGTGGTGACTGGTAATGAGACCTAGAAAACCCTCTAGCAAGACTGCCTTCCATACAGTGGGAAATAATGTTTTTATATAAAGCACTTAGCCTAAAGTGTCTGTGTGTGTGTGTTTCACATCCATTTGTTCATGCAAACATTATTTCTTTGCTTTCAAAATAAGGACATTTGCATATGTGACCCCCTTTTCTTGGAAGGCTCTTCTTCAACATTTCTCCTTTCCTTTGGTTTTCTTCTTAAGGGGCACCTAGAGTGAGAGGCCTTCCCTCTCTGTCATTCTCTTACACTTTTACTTGTTTCTTTATTGAGTTGATTTTTTTTCAGGCTTCTGTTTGCTTGTTTTCATCTCTCTCCCCATAAGAATGGAAGTTCTAGGAGGCCAGAGTTCACTCTGTCTTGTTTCCATTGTATCCCCAGCACCTGACGCACAGTCTGGTACACTGTACACCAGGGGTCCCCAGCCCTCAGGCAGTGGACGGGTGCCAGTCTGCAGCCTTGTTAAGAAAGGAGCCACACAGCAGGAGGTACTGCCTGAGCTCCACCTCCTGTCAGATCAGCGGGGGCATTAGATTCTCCTAGGAGTGCAAACCCTGTTGTGAACTGTGCATGTGAGGGATGTAGGCTGAGCACTCCTTATGAGAATCGAACTAATGCCTGATGATCTGAGGTGGAACAGTTTCATCCCAGAACCAACTGCTGCCACATTGGTCAAAAAACTCTTCCATTCAACTAGTCCTTGGAGCCAAAAAGGTTGGGGACTGGGGACTGCTGCTGCAGAGGATAAATACATGCTTGTAAATGGATTTTAAAAGTTTGTTGAATACTACTACACATCATTTGGCAAAGAAAGAAATTAAAAGGATGGCTCTTTTTCTATGAAAACTTACAGTGTAATTCTAAGTGAAGTTACAATGCCATATGACAGTGATATGTGATATGTGCCGGGAACAAAATGGACAATGTTTGACAAACATTGTTTGTCTGGGGGAGTCAGAGAAAAATAACTTGAGTGATGCCCCACTTCAGGAGGATGCTTCTTTGAGTAATATCTGAGGCATTTTCCGTGGCCAAAATGTAGAGCATTGAGGGAGAGAAATCATTTCTACCTGTCCGGCAGACACAAGTGGTTTTGTCTCACCGCATACCCATGCATCCATGGATCTATTAACAGCTTCTGAGGTGTAGCCAGAGATATAATAACATATGGCAGTGGCTCTATGTATTCATTTACATTCATCAGATTTGCAGAAAGAAAAACTGAGAATTCTCTGCAATCAATATAAAGCCCAGTGCCGAAGACCTGATCATGTTAATGCACATAACTTTGGAAAGTACAGGAGGTGTGATAGACTCCTCTAAGAGTTTTAGTAAGTCCCAAATAGGATAAGGCAAGAATGAGTAACTCATTTCATACTTTTAGTAGGTTACAGCATGCAGATAGTGATACATTTAACTAAGTAACTATATATAGTTTATACTATGGGCTTAATCATTTTAGAAGAGTCTTATTTTAAAATTACCAGCAATTTGAGCTATGAAGTGCAGGTTGGTTGGTGCAGTTGGATGAGCTGCTCCCTGCAATTGGGCTTGGAAAGGCCAGCGCCTACCTGGTGGGAAGTGATATTTTTCCTGACTATTTGGGACAGTCAGGGTGGGGGGCAGTTGGGCTGGAGAAGGCTGTCTGCCTTCAATGTCTGTGAAATTGCTTCTAAGGAGAGTGAGAATCCTTTGGCATGTAGCAAAATCTTTACATTGCAAAGAACATAGAGTCACTGGAAATTTAAAAGCCACTTCTAGAACACTAGAAATGAGCAAAAGAGAACTGCTGCGTTGCAGATTTTTGTTTTTAAGTTGAGGATATCTGGAAATTGTCAAGGTAAGCTAACCACTCTCGGGCCTTCTGACCTTCATCTTCCCACGGCAGCCAATCAGACCTCAGAGTGCCCTGTGAGTTTCTGTAAGCTGCTTAGAAACCACCTAGGAGCTGCCCACTTCCTCATCCAAATAAGCCTGCTTGCTCTTTTCATCTTCCTAGATACTTAGCCTATTTTGCTTAATAAACAAATAGAGAATACGATGATACCATGATTCTGATTCCACAAGCCACATGTAAAACCTACTAATCTCAAATTGTATACTTGTTAACAGTATGCATGCCCCAGCATTGTGCTAAGGTGTATTTACAAATTTGCTGATCTGGAGGGTATTAAATACACTGAAGTAGGATCTAAGTGCTAATAATCTAATTCAGGAGAAGATTTATACAGCGCCAAAGAAACAACTGGAGCCTGGTGCTGGGTAGCTCCTATGTCACTGTCTAAGATGCAAACAGCAGCTGGGCATAAGGAGGGGCTCCGGCTGGAGAGGCCGCTGCTCATAAGCTTCCTCCCGGAGCTCTGTCCAGGCACCAACCACCAGCGAGATGTGGATCATCCTCCCCTGCGTGCGCTGGCCCCACCCTATATTTCCTTCTTTATTCTCTTTACTCCCTACGTTTATTCCGTGATAAACGGAGACGATTTATTGTTCAATACATTTGCTTGTGTGATCCTATTGCAAAACTTCTGCCATTGCATGTTTGTTGTGTTTTATGTATGACATTCCATGCCTTCAAGTACTCTATGATACAAACAGAAAGAATACATTCAATTTTTAAGAATAGAAATCAGGCTAGGATGGTTCCTCCGGGTTCTGCCCAGTCCACACAGCTGGTAAGTAACCAAGATGGGTGAGGACCCAGAGCTTCTCATGTCTGTCCCAGTCATGCACATGGACCTGCCTCCTACCCTCAACTTGAGTAATTATCTATTTTCTTTAAGGCATAAATCAAATCCCAGCTCCTCTATGAAGACTTTTCTATGGCTTCTGATGGTGGTTATAAACTCCAATTTGTATCTGCACGCTAAGCCTTTCTTGCTAAGAGGTCTTGGACAGGTCACTTTTCTGATCTGAGATGTAGTTTGTCATCTGCTAAATAGAGTAAATAAGCTGGATCAACACAATCTTAGTATTGAATGGACACCTTGTTATCACAGGCAGATAGTCATAAAACGATGGTCATAAAATCCATGTCCCAACTTGCATTTCCAAAATAGTCATATTAAAGTTTCCAAGATCCAAGTCACAGAAATGGAATTTATTTTATTTATTTTTTATTTTATTGTTATTATTATTATTATTATTTTGAGATGGAGTCTTGCTCTGTCACCCAGGCTGGAGTGCAGTGGTGTGATCTCGGCTCACTGCAAGCTCCGCCTCCCAGGTTCACACCATTCTCTTGCCTCAGCCTCCGGAGTAGCTGGGACTACAGGCACCCTCCACCAGGCCCGGCTAATTTTTTGTATTTTTAGTAGAGACGGGGTTTCACCGTGTTAGCCAGGATGGTCTCGATTTCCTGGGCTCGTGATCTGCCCACCTCGGCCTCCTAAAGTGCTGGGATTACAGGCGTGAGCCACTGCGCCCCGCCTATTTTTTTAAGTATTTAAAAAAAAAAAAAAAAAAGTTGGAAATAATATGAAAGTTGGTAGCACAGTTAACCCTTGAACTACACAGATTTGAATGGCTAGGCTTTCAGCATTAAAAATAAAAAAAAGTTGGAAATAATGTGAAAGTTGGTAGCACAGTTAACCCTTGAACTACACAGGTTTGAATGGCTAGGGTCCACTTAGATGCGGCTGAAACGAACACACAGTATTAGTCGGATGTGAAACCTTGGATATGGAGGGAAGAACTATCTCATCTGCTGGTTCGGGAGGGCCGACTGCGGAACCCGAATATGTACAGAGTTTGGTAACTGTGAAGATCCTGGAACCAATCCCTTGCAGATACCGAAGGATGACTGTAAGTAATTTGTACAAAGTTTCGAAAATGAGATTTATCCTTTTTTGTTTTTTGCCCATGGTCACAAACTTTGGTGGGCCTCCATTGATAACAAAATAAACTGTTAATATTTTATGAATACTTTTAAGATCTTTTGTTATTTGAACCCAAAAACTATTTTTCTCATTTTTCCTCATTCTGTCTCCACTACATATAATAAATCTTTCACACGACAGTAATCACTCCTACCAAACACTCACACTTTCTCCCATCTCTGCCTTTTAATACTGTATTATCACCCTTGGAATATTTGTGTATCAGTCCATTGACATCCAATCATATATTTCAAAGTTTTGCCCAATTTTTAACCCTAGACCATTCTTTTAGCAAAATTAACTTCAGTCCTTCTGTGCTCTAAAAGTGCCTGTCTTCCACCTTGATTAGATCTCCTCTCAATTTAAATAATGGGAGCCTGTGTAAACCAGCAAAATCAAAAACGGAGACTTCATTGTAAAAGCACTGGTGTCTTAGTCAATGCAGCCAGATGGTAGGTAAGGGCTAGAAGAAGGAAGCCACAGGAGTCAAGGCCTCCCGGTGTGCTTTCCCGTCTCTCCTGCCTACTTCCTGTGTCTGTTTGCAGTGTCCACCATACCATGGACACGCAGCAGCTGGCCATGCTGGCACTCCTGTTGTCACATTCAAGTAACCCACTCAAACTTGAGTCTGGAATCTCTTAGTTATAACTTCAAATTCCCAGGGAGAGACCTTTCCTTTGCACAATGGGGTCAAATCTAGTCAGATATTATATAAATTTCCTATGGACTGAAAGAGGGACAGTTATTGTTGGTAAGGACTGACAAGCTATCCAAAAATTTTCCAGTGGAAATCTCCAAAGGAAATATCATTTGCTTTTCTTCATTCAAAGAGAATATCACATGCTATATTCTTTGCAACAGTGATATTCTTCTATTTAGAATAATATTTTCTAGTTTCTGGAATGCCAGTACTGAAAAGCAGAATGCTGAGAGAGGTTAACTATAAAATAACTTTAAAAAAAGACCTTTTAGTGCTTTTCATTGCTGCCGTTATCATTGTTATCTTTATCATTGTCATTATCACCATCCCTAATAGTCATGGATACTTTGCTTTGACCTGGTTTCAGACACACAGCCTCTTGTGCCATACGAATAAGAAGAGTACATTTAATAAATGTACAAAGTTTCTGTTAGCCCCAGTAACTAAATAAGAATGAGTAAAGATATATTTTTGAT